>NW_015667272.1:479239-512112 GCF_001515625.1 Sinocyclocheilus rhinocerous
TTAAACTGTTCTGGAACAGTGTTGTAAATACAACTTAACTACTGATTTCTAGTCGTGTCCTCTTTTGGAAGGCCAAACAAAGTAGTTTCGCTTTCACAACGAAACACAGCGTCACACACGGCGGGCTAGCTTGAGCGGAGGCCGGCTTGAGTGAGCGGCGGCAGGCTAGAGTGAGGGACGGCCGGCGGGCTTGAGAACCGCGCGGCCGGCGGATTCGATGAAGGAGCGGCCGGCGGGCTTGCGGCAACCACATGTGACGACCCCGGGATGGACTCCGCTTTGTCCACGGTGAAAGCCGATCCGGAGGAGAAAAAAAAAGTTTCAATTTCATTTTTCAAGTTTCAGTCAGTTTCAATTGCCCATTCTTATGTTGCTTCAAACCGGTATACGTTTTCATTCATTCATTGTGCACAAAACACCATATTTGAGGCTGTTGATTTGAAATCATGAAATATGATGAAATGACAATGCAACATGCATTATATTATGGACGTATTCAAGCTTGAATGAGCTTGAACCTTTCTGGGCCTTGAACGTGGTAGTTGCATTGCTGTCTATGCAGGGTCAGAAAGCTCTCGGATTTCATCAAAAATATCCTAATTTGTGTTCTGAATATGAATGAAGGTCTTGCGGGTTTGGAACGACATGAGGGCGAGTAATTAACGACAGAATCGTTAATTATCGCTTTAATGATAATCATGTAGAGCAGTGGCTCTCAAGCAAAGGGCCAAGGCCCACTCGGGGGCCTCGGCAGACTTCCAAGTGGGCCACAAGCTGACTTAAAATGAATTAAAATAAGACAAAACAGGCTTTAAAATAAGCGAAACAACTTTTTTTTACTTTAAAGAACCAGGATTCCCATGATCTTTGAAAACCTTGATATATGAGGAAAGAGTTTTAAAAGTTTGTTTTCTAGATATGGAAAGGTCCAGTAATTTTTATGAAGAATGTATGTTTACGAATATATATTCGTCTCGCACAAGAGAGCTGCATGTTTAGGAAGCCATGTAAAATTAATGTAAGTTCAACTTTTAAAAAACATGTCTGCATCCCATGTTTTTAAATGAAAAAAGTGCTCTTTGTGATTGGTTTTCGGTCCTTTGTATTAAACTATACATACATACATACATACATACATGATGCTGTTTTGTTTCTAATTGTTTAAGCAACGTAATTAATTATATATGGTTTATAAACATTATTTTAAACATTATGCACTTCAAAGATAGTCCTGTTATTTTATTGCTTTGAAGAAACGTGCATTAGTAATATTTTGCACGATGCGCCCTCTTGTGGCCTCAGGAGAGAAGCCAAAAGCTTTTTTCCCCGAACAGAAATTATGCCTTTTAAATTCGAATATTGATAATATTTTAGTACCTAATGTTTACTACTAGTTATGCCAAGTTATAAAATAATTTATCAGATATTTTTAATAATCCTTAACTGGTAAATCATTAATAATTGGAAAGTGATGTAAAATCATTGGTTAAAAAGAATGGGAACCCTAATATTTACTTTACAGTAACTAGCAGTGTTGTTATGGACAGTGGAGGCCTTGGAGTCGAAATGCTGATGTAGAAACACTCACCATACAGGCCTCTCTAGCTGCAGGGATGCCCGGGTCTTTCTCCAAGACACTTTTATAGTCCTCTAGAGCTTCATCAAGCTTGTCTGTCTTCTCGTAGAGTTCTGCTCTCCGCAGAATGGCACGGACATAATTTGGATTTAGTTCTATGGCTGTGGAAGACAAGACAATACACATTCAATACACAATACACAGTCTCCAAAGCCTTTGTGTCATGGCAGTTCAAATGTCAAATTACATTTCCACAGGAAAAGAAAATTAAGATATACATCAGAGACAGAACATAAAAATAGTGTGTTGTGAGTCGTGCACATTCTCTAGATACAGAACACAATGTGTGCAGGATATTCTCTCACCTTTAGAGCTGTCACTGATAGCGCTGTCTTTTTTATCCTGGCAGATAAAATTATTAATAAACTAGTTATTATGCAAAACTATGAATAAATACAGGAATATTTGGATAATCAAAAACACTAGAAGAAAAATCTAATTTGAGCACTCAAAGTAATGATTGTATCAAATGTTATTACATTGGACTGGTTCCAACATATTCTAAAATGCTAAATCATCAAGTCATCGATTCATGCTTATGCAAAAATAAAAAATTCTTATAATCATATGCATACATATGCTATATCTACATGGTGTAGTACAGTAAGCAAACACTATGTGTCTTCAGAGGACATTTAAACAAACAATAGTTCATAGTGACAAAATGTGTTCAGAAAATGAAAAAGAAAAGAAATATACATTCTGTATCTGCACAAAACACCCAAAAGTTCACCTGATGCAGGCGTGCAGCAGCTCGATTAGAGAAGAGTATGGATCTCTCTTTACTGTAGCACACAGGACATACTTTCAGAGCAGCTGTGTAAGACTCTTCAGCCTCTACATGCTCTGTAAACAATGACATGTCAGAAGCTCTTTCACAAACACAACCTTTCAAATCTGATACCGCCTCAATGCGGTAAACATTAGGGATAGTTTAGCTTAAAATGAAAGTTATGTCATTATTTATTCACTCTCTTGTTGTTCCAAACAAGTTTGTTGTTGCACATAAATTTGTGAAGAATCTTCAAGCATGTCTTTTCATTTTGAACACATCAAAACACCAGAAAAGTTATAAATGTCCACTACATGCCAAAATTAGGAAGGAACAGACTAAAATCAAGTTGTTATTCACTGATTTTCACAGTATTATGCATGGACAATTATTTACATTTTGGTGTGCCATCATAAGACACCTGATTTGACTAGTGCTCAAAGGTTTGGAGTTGGTAAGCCTCTTATGCTCACAATGGCTGCATTTATTATAGTAAAAATTGTGACATTTTATTATAACTTAAAATACATTTTTCTACTTTAATATGTTTTAAAATGTAATTTATTCCTGTGGTGCACAGCTAATTATTAATGTTAAAAAAAACAGCAAATATTTTTTGTGGAAACCATGATGCAGTTTAAAAGAACAGCATTTATTCGAAATAGAAATGTGTTTTTTTAATTCTATCAATGTCTTTACTGTCACGTTTGATCAATTTAATTCCTACTTGCTGAATTTTTAAAGAAAAAAAAAATTTACTGACCCCAAACTTTTGAACTGTAATGTATAGTGCACAAGTTGTACAGACAACCTATACTAAGTTTTAATATTGTTTTAGTTGTTGTTGTTTTCGTCTTTTATGGAGCTTGACAGATGTGACTATGAAGTGTCAGTGTCTAAAAAAAAAGAGCTGTGTAAAGATTCTTCAACAAGTCTTTAAAAAATCATTCGGGTAAACAACATGAGGGTTAATAAATATTGAATATATATGATGCAATATTTTATGAACTACTCTAAATGGATAAGGAGCAGGAATCCTGTTTATCCCTGACTGTGGGATTGTCTTTACCTCCACTCTTAAACTGTGTGTTGCCCTTCTCCTTCAGCTCTAAACTCTCCTTTCTTCTGCTCTGTAATTTGAAAAAAAAAAAGAGAGAATATCAATGGTGTGAAATATAGTACAGCCAGAACTGTATATTTTGAAGGACGTGACAAAATAATAATTGGATAATAACACTCACCTCTTTTTCTTCTTCCGTCAGGTCTTTCTCCAGCTCACGCAGGTATTCCTCATCAAACTCGTTCACCTTAACCATCTCCTCTTTAAATTCTGAATCAGAGTCGCCCTCTCTCTGCTCATCGCTCTCCACAAACCTCTCCCATTTCTCCTGTTCCTCATCATTGCCTTTCTCAGGATCCAGGTCTGTTGTTAATGAGTCGTGTCTCTTTTCAGCCGAACTGTCCTCGTGCCCTTCAGAATCCTCTTCTGACGTGTTATCCAAACACAACCCGTCAGCGCCATCCATGTTTTCTAGTCTCTCATTTTCTGTCCTGTCATCTGACTCCAGCATGTCTCTGTGCTCCCTCTCTGTGCGTTTAACGTCAGTGTGTCCATCTTCTCCAGGTAACATGTCCTCACAGTCATAGAAACAGTCTTCCTCAGGGTCTGTGGTGGTTGCTCTGGTCTCTGACACTTTTAAGGTGTCAGCCATGGCGGCTGAGAGCGTCTCAGACTCCGTCTCCATCTGGAGTTGTGCTGTCACCACAACCTAAACAGTATTTAAGTGAAGTAAATGTAAATGGTCTCAAGTCATATTCACCTCCAACACTGCAAAACAATTTAACATGATCATACATTTAGGCTATTTGAATAAAATGATAGTACGCCCATTTCATTTCAGACTGTCATATAAAGTAAGTATGAAATAAGTCTAAAATGCAGACTTTGATAAACTCGTCTTATTGTCATCAACATGTCATGCTTATTTTAGACTTGATATGCCTCGTAACATACTTAATTTATACTAAATGTTTCTGCATGCATGTATCAAATAAAAATAGAAATCATTACAATATTCGACAATGGAATGTAGTAGCTTGCATTAACAATTCAGACAAAAACATCAGTAAACACATACTATTAGCACGTGTTAACAGGACTGATTTCACTTCATCAGCTGTGCACTTGGCAAGCACGAATGCATTATTTTAAAAGTTTAATTTTCATTTGCATTGATATTTACAAGCAGTATGAAAATGATATTTTAAACGCTACATATTAGATGAAAACAATAACTCAGTACCTCTTCCTCACCTTCTAGAAATGAGCCATAACGTCTCTTCCGGTTAATCACTCCCGGGTGACGCATGGGTAGAAAAGGATTCTGGGATATGTAGTAGGAGTTCGTATTTGCTCACTAGAATACTTATTTGTGTTTTGTAGTGGTTAAACATTTCATTTTACATATCATAATTCATAAATCATTTTCTAAGTGTAACATTTAAAATCACCAGAACATACACCTAAAAATATATCTGGATTGTCTTCATCATTACGAATATTAATCATTATGAACAATAATAATAATAATAATAATAATAATAATAGTATTAGCAAAATTGGGACATCAGATTAAGTGGAACAAATCATTTCATGATTGATTATCAAGAGATAATTAAATGTAGGTAAATAAATAAATAAGTAAATTAATAAAATGACAGAAAGTTTGTGATTTATGATTTTTTTTAAATAAATTGCTAATATATATATATAAGCAAAAATCGGAAAGCAGGTGAAGTCAGTTAATTACTATTCACTACTGAATGTCTTTTAAATATCGAGATACAATAAAATGTAAATACACTAGTAAGTGAATAAAATGTCGTGATTTATATTTTTTATTTTATTAATTAAATTAATCATCATATAAGCCAAACTGGAATAACAGGTAAAGTGAGACAATTACTACAATTATTGATTGATTGTATTTTACATAACAGGAGACAATTAAATATGTCATTATAAGTCATTATAAGTCATATATAAAAAGTCATTAGCTATTGTTAAAAGTTTAGTTGTAATATGATCTAAATGATCTCAGTTAGCACATGGAAAATCCACTTGGAACTTCCACAAAATTATTGGATGATCTCATACGTCTAACAAACACTGCTCCAACCTTGCACACTTCAGTATTTTGGCTGCAATTGAAGTGCTTTGTATGGGCCGCATTGTTTATTGTTTGTGCGGTTAGCGTGTAGGGCTTTGTTTTTGACCCAGAGTGCATATGCAACAGTGGCTAAATGAGAACTTCCACAAAATTATTGGATGATCTCATACATTATATATACCATCCTCCTTCTTGATCAAGCTGGTGAGACCAACTCGGGACAGTAAAAAGGAATGTGGTTTTATGCTTTAACAAAAATTATGTTTGCATTTAACATTGGGAATATAAAGCTTCAGTGCTCCAACATCAGTCTAACAAACACTGCTCCACCCTTGCACACTTCAGTATTTTGGCTGCAGTTGAAGTGTTTTGTATGGGCCGCATTGTTTATTGTTTGTGCGGTTAGCGTGTAGGGCTTTGTTTTTGACCCAGAGTGCATATGCAACAGTGGCTAAATGAGGCCAGCGGAACAGGAATACTAATATGAAGCCAGTCTGAGTTTTGGCAGTCTTCCTCTCTCACTTCCAAGTTCTCACTTGGGCAGTTTGATGTGTTGAGGAGCTGAGAGAATGACATGATAGACAGTTCTGGCTCATAATGCGTCCAGCTATGTTCTGTGTCTGGCTCGCCTTTGGGCCACCTGGTAAATCCTGGCATAGCAAAAGATTGTAAAACCCACTCATAGGGAAAAAAAATGCCCTTAAAACTTCACATATAACAAGCACATATATTTTCAGCATATGACTTCACTTTTCCACTGACAACAGTGAAAATAAAAGGGGAGAGAAGGACCAAGATAGAAACAGAAGTCTGTGTGACATCCTGGTATGCTCATGCAAGGTCTTGTGATGCATGTGGTATTTAAATATAGAGGCAAACGTGACACCCAGGGAAAATAAGCAACACAAAAACTTTACATGCACCAACAAACAAAGCATTACAAACACTGCAAGCCTAAATCTGGCAGCTTCCAGAAATACTTGCAGTGTTTTTCTAATGGAAGCAAGTCACAGAAATAACAGAAATTTTAATAACAGGAAAAAATATACATAAAATGTGATTGAGAAGTGATGCCCTGTGCTGTGGATATGTTAAAACAAGTGTGATATTTGCAAATTGTCTTTTATTTTTCAAAGTGAACAGTGTTTTTCCTGTAGATTTGTCTTTAGTTAAAGGGTTAGTTCACCCAAAAATAAAAATTCTGTCATTAATTACTCACCCTCATGTCGTCCCAAACCTGTAAGTCCTTCATTCATCTTCAGAGCACAAATTAAGATATTTTTTATCAAATCAGGGAGCTTTCTGACTCTGCATAGACAGCAACACAACTAAAAAGTTAAAGGCCCAGAAAGGTAGTAAGGACATCGTTAAAATAATCCATGTGACATTCAACCGTATTGTTATGATGCTACGAGAATTCTTTTTGTGCTCAAAGAAAACAAAAACAACAACTTTATTCAATGATTTCTTCTTTTCCGTGTCAAAATTCGACACACGTTCACAAGAGTACCACGACGCATGCATGTGCATAGATATGTATATATATATATATATATATATGTGTGTGTGTGTATTCCTCTCTTTGTAAACAAGCCACAGCGCATCCGGGTTCTACATCAGAATGCATGCGTCATGGTTCTGTCATGAACATACGTCGAATTCTGATACAGAAGAGAAGAATAGTTTAATAAAGTCATTATTTTTCTTTTCTTTGTGCACAAAAAGTGTTCTCGTAGCTTCATAAAATTACAGTTCAACCACTGATATCACATGGACCATTTTAACGATGTCCTTACTACCTTTTTGGGCCTTGAACGTTTCAGTTGTGTTGCTGTCTATGCAGCGTCAGAAAGCTCTCGGATTTCATCAAAAATATCTTAATTTGTGTTCCGAAGATGAACGAAGGTCTTGCGGGTATGGAACGACATGAGGATGAGTAATTAATGACAGAATTTTTATTTTTGTGTGAACTATCCCTGAAAAAAAAACTGCCAAAAATGTACTCATCCTCAGACCATCCAAAATGTACATGAGTTTGTTTCTTCATCAGAACAGATTTTTAATAAATTTAGCATTGTATCACTTTCTCACCAATGGATCCTTTGCAGTGAATGGGTGCCGTCAGAATGAGAGTCCAAACAGCTGATAAAAACATCACAAAAATCCACAAGTAATCCACATGTATATGAAAGAATGAAGAAAACTTGAAGTTTCAGAATCCATCCAAAGAAAAAAAATAAAATCACAATCAAATCTATTGAAATGAACAATACAAAAACAAAAAAAGAGGAACTCTCTAACTAATCGGATTAATAGGAGATATAGTGAGTTCTGCACAAGCATGAATGTCTAATTATGAAACCGTTTGAATTATGATCAGCTTGGATATTGAATTCTGTTTACATGTAAACATGTTGTCCATATTCTAAACATCACAGATGCAAAAGGACTTGTAGTATATAAAAAACCCTACACATCCCTGAATATTTTTTCCAAAGGTATCACCTTAAATCACATATGTCAAGTGGACACTTACATATAACAGGGATATAACAGAACACAGATAACAGGGGCCTTCACAAATGAAATTTATTTCTTCATTATGCACTTGTCTCGAGAGAAAGGAAAATAAGTCTTTATATTTTACAGCACACAATGTAACACTAAATATAGAGAGAGAAATTTTATATGGTCCACTTAGTAAATAAGATGCAAAAGTGTGAAGGAGAAAAACATATCAGGAGAAATGCACACATTCTTCTTTTGCTAATAAAGCACTGATGTTTCCCTTGAAAACATTTCGGTTGCACAAAACAAACAAATCAAGGCTGAATTAAATTGAAAGTGAAATATATTTTCCTTTTATATCCACTGAATCGAACAGTAAATGTAGAACCAATGACCACATGTTCTTATTACAAAGTCTTGTTGTGTAATACATTTACACCTTGAAAGAATCTAATTTGCTGGTTCAGAGCACACACAATATGTTGGTTTGTGCCTTAAATTGTTCAGTCAAATGTTAGCTTTACATGCCATCCATTTATTTGTTAAAAAGTGTGCTGTAATGACCCAAAACCAAAATCAGTTTAGACATCTGACATCTTCAACACCCTCACCTTTTGAACTGGAAATCACAAGGCGTCACGGATTTACCTCTAACTGTGAATCTAAGAGGATAATCTTGACCAGTCCAATAAGCATTATTATAAAACTGACACAACCTGAATAATAACATGAAGATCAAAAGGGAAATAAATAAATGAAGTGAACAGACCAGTGAGCAAGTCATACTGAGTTTTATCAGTGCTGCTCACAGCTGTGCACATAAGTCCAGGTGCAGAGCTGATCCCTTTATTCATGCAAAAGTTACTACAATCATAGCCACTATAGTCAAACAGGCCAAATATAGACTCTTCACGATCTACAAATTTGAAACAGTATGTGCACAATAATACATATGTACTGATGTTGGTAAAGGTGAAAAAGTAGTGATTTTGGTATTTCAAATAACCTCAGATTTCCAACCCATCTCTTTCACAGACTGCGAAAGACAGACTTAACATTGTAAATCTGTAAAGTTCTTTTTTTATTTTCATTAAATTAAAGGGTTAGTTCACCCAAAAATGAAAATTCTGTCATTAATTACTCACCCTCATGTCGTTCCAAACCCGTAAGACCTCCGTTCATCTTCGGAACACAAATTAAGATATTTTTGATGAATTCTGAGAGCTCTCTGAACCTCCCATAGACAGCAATTTAATTACCATGATCAAGGTCCAGAAACGTAGTAAGGACATTGGTAAAATAATCCACAAAAATCCATGTGACATCAGTGGTTCAACCGTAATTTTACAAAGCTACAAGATTACTTTTTGTGCGCAAAGAAAATAAAAACAACGACTTTATTCAACAATTTGTCTCCTCCGCGTCACCCTGGCGCCATTTTGGAGAGTATCCGCTGAATGTAAACAACGTATGCTATTCTGTGTCAGCTGCGTCAATCTGAACGAAAACAACGTATCCATGTGGCGCAGCTGACACCGAACAGCATATGTTGTTTACTTATGTGATACTCTCCAAAATGGCGCTATAGGGGTTTGGAACGACATGAGGGTGAATAATTAATGAAAAATCTAGTAAACGCTGCTATATAGCCTTATTGAGTGCAACAGTCAGGTTCCAGAAGTAAAAATCCCATTTATTTTGTTCATAAGGGAATAGGAACTTCATAAGGGAATTTTAACTTTAATTTTTAAAACTTTAAAGACAGACTTAACTACGTGGTTGTTAATCAGTGGTACATGCTCACATTGAAGCCATCAGCCTGCTTGATTTAAACTTTTTTTTAAATCATGTTTGACATTAAAATTCCTGATGAAAACCACATTACCCATCATTCTGCAAAGAAATCTCCACGACAAAGAAATCATGCCAAAACAACCCCTTAAGTCTCTCATATACTCTCTCAAACTATATTTTGTAATAAACATAAAATATATTGTTTGTGTATATAAGCTATAATCAACATCTTTAAAGGGATAGTTCACCCAAAAATGAAAATTCTGTCATCTCACCCTCATGTCGTTCCAAACCCGTAAGACCTTCATTCATCTTCGGAACACAAATGAAGATATTTTTGATGAAATCCCAGAGCTTTCTGACCCTGTTGTGTCATGGTACTCTCATGAATGGGGGCGGATGCTGACGCAGAAGAAGATAATTGTTGAATAAAGTTGTTCTTTTTGTTTTCTTTGCGCACAAAAAGTATTCTCGTAGCTTCATAATATTAAAATTGAACCACTGATGCCACATGTACTTTTTTAACAATGTTCTTACTACCTTTCTGTGCCTGGGAATGTTTCAGTTTCATTGCTGTCTATGGGAGGGTCAGAAAGTGCTCGGATTTCATCCAAAATATCTTAATTTGTGTTCTGAAGATGAACGAAGGTCTTACGCGTCTGGAACAACATGAGGGTGAGTAATGACAGAATTTTTATTTTTGGGTGAACTATCCCTTTAAATGAATAAAAAGCTCCATTGTTTCCCAATACTTCATGGGATTGTTTCCCTCACTGACATTAGTACAGAGTCTTGTACAATTTACAAATATGTTTTTGCTTTAAATTAAAGTTTGTAATTCACCTCGTAGCTGGTTTGTTTGGTTTATGCTTATAACTTTTTAAAACTCTCTATGGGAAAATAGAAGTAAAAATACCTCGGGAACCAAGGCAGTGGGAACAGTCGCACTTATTTACTGTCAAACATGACAACGCAGTCAAACTTCTTAACATGAAACAGGCACTATTTTCATGTCCCAGACTCGCTCTCTCTCGTTTTACACATACGCAACTGCCTCCATCATGCATCTTAGTTGTCAACTGCAGTGAAAGTTAAAAAATAGTGTTAAAAATATTACTCTATTGTTGCAGTGTTTGATTTTTTGCTATGTCAGTTGATTTGCATGGAGTATGTTTTTCTTAGTGAAGCTTTAAGGGAATATGCAGATAAAATAATATCAACTCAAATCAATATTTCATGTTCATTTATTTACTTACTTGTTTGCATCTGTGTCCTAATCACCTGGGCGGGTTTATTTTGCAATAATTACAGGCTGACTGTACATTACTTCTTGCATAGCAACTGCGACTCTCAAATTAAACAATGTTGACATGCATGAGAAGATGCCCAATGTATTTCACGTCTACAATACTGTATCAGATCCTTTCTTGCATAGCAACTGCGACTCTCAAATTAAACAATGTTGACATGCATGAGAAGATGCCCGATGTATTTCACGTCTACAATACTGTATCAGATCCATCCAGAAAGAACTGAGAGACAGAGAAATCACTGGCATGAAAGTCACTATCGACATCAATCTAGATTGTAGTCTCAGGCGTGTGTCTAGATATCGGCCCATGCTCTGTCTCTCGCTTCCCATTCTGTCCATTGGCATGCTGGGACCCACTGGATAACAGCAAAGCCATCCTGTTACTTTTGCAAGGACTCGTCGCCCTAGAGCTGGATCTCATTGTACCAGGAAAAGGGCTCCCAGATAGGGAGGAAGAGGAAGAGGAGGTACAGGGGCCCCAGCCTGGAAGAAGGCCTGATGCCGGACGAGAGCCCACAACTCTGCTGAATAACGTTGGGCTGGGTTGCATTGGGGCCAGGGTCTGCTGACTGCCGTTCATGCCAATGGAGCTGGTGTCTGTGTAGACCTGGTTGGCCGAGCCCATCTGGACGCGGTAGTTGTACGCCCTCCAGCCCTGTTGTTTCCTCTGCTGACACTGGCACCGTAAGATCCGAATGAAGGCCTGCTTGAACTCACGGCTGTAACAGGGGTAAATAATGGGGTTCAGGCAGCTGTTGAAGTAGCCCAGCCAGAAGATCACTTTGAAGAATGTTTCAGGAGGACGTAAACTGGTGTTAAACGACCCTAAAAATAGGAGACATAAAAGGGAATATTTGTAAACAAATCTGCATGCACAATGCTTTTTCATCGTTCACCAATAGATGGCAGACTTTATTAACTCACATGTAAACTACAGAAATAAAGAATCAAAACAATTAAGATTTTTGTAAATCTTTTTAATCTTAATGACAAAAAACATATTTCCCCCAAATTCTCTAATGTTATGTGAACAGATATTTTACTTCAGTGTGTCTCATTAGTCTCATAACTAACAGTACAAAATACATTTTCATTTCTTTAAAATCGGCATAAATAAAGGCAGTATAACAAAAACGATCATGGTGTGTACAAATAACTTTTTTTTTTTTTTTTTGCAGTTTGATAATGCTAATGATGTGGGATAACATTAACTATCATTAAAATGTGTCACAAAAACTTTTTTCTGATTTACACTCATAATTGGATGTTTTATGCATTTTTACAATGATATGATTACTTGTCATATAAATGTGCCACGAAGGCAAACATATCTCTATATAAAACTGATATAAATCTATATATAATATATAAATAGCATTAAACAAAATTTATATAATAATAAAATGTTCTCAACAATCAAATTTGAGCAAAAATATAATTCCTTATTTCTGTGTTTTGCTATTGGGATGGAATATGATCTGTATATGTTCTTGAAAGGTTTAATGAAATTAAGTTTTATCTGTCATATTTCAAAGCCTCTAATTCAACATTAAGTCTGTCCCGGTCTTAAAAAGTAAGTCTATTTTTTGAACACTCTCATCCTGTCATAAAGAGCATCATTTGAATAGCCCAATCTTTGCTGCGCACTCTGTAAGCTTTTATTAAAATGGTTATCTTAAGTTTTTAAATTCCAAAATCTATGTTTTATGAGGAAGATTTATAGTGCTTTTACAATTGTACTCCAGCTTAAATCAACTGTCTATTTAAAGAAACAAGCCAGAAAATCTGTCCCTTCAAGATGTCCCATTTTCTAACTGCAAGTCTTTCTCGGGTTTCTATACTCCCCCGGTCTCCAAAACATTTTAAAAAGTTCGCACAGATCCATCATGCTTTTCCAGACTCTGACTGTAGCTTATCTTCACTCATGAGTTTACTAACTCTTCCCTGAGGAATTCACCACTTTTTCACTCGCTTGTAAATGCGTGATGTGCAGCCCATACCCTTTTTTGGCTCTGATATTACTAATTAGACAAAATCTTTTCCTCTTTTAATCTTAAAGTTTCAAAGTTTATATATGTTGTACTTCAATAATTCCTCTAACAGGAACAGGACGGATGACTGAAGTGATTTGGTCTAATTCGCTATGGTACGTATCAGTACAGAGCCGGATGAGACTTGGGTTCATTACCACACTTCAAGAAGAGACACAGGTGTGAGGCCTCCGGTCAGCTCCTGTCTCTGCTAGTAAGTGAATTATTCCATTACGTTACGATGTTCTCGCATCTTCCTTCTCTAAATCACACGTCACTCAGGCATCTCTCAGCCGGAGCAGCTATAAATTAAGACAATCTGCACTATAAGAAGTCAACAAACATTCTTGCAGCAACCTTGTTCCTTTCAGCAAGTGGTTTCTGTTCTGTTGTCCAACTGACATTTAGAGAAACCTCGCTGCTTTGTTATTTAGTTGTTTAGTTCATCTGTGATTAAATAAAGTCCGTAGAAATCATCGCCAAAAATAGTTCGAACTGCCCTGAGAAAACACATTACTTGATGGATAAACTCTCATGTGGCCTGGTGGCAAAGTGGTCATTGATTTTTCAATTATCTGTATTCATTCTGCATTCAGTCTACCATTTAGAAAAGAAAATTAATTATAACATAAAGCAAGTTAAAGCATAATGTTTGCAGCATTTTGAGCTTAATCAACACTCAACAAACCAATTGTGGAAATAAAACACAATAGGTATCGTGATTAAAAACTTGAAATTTAAAGCAAGTCCAAATCTTCATGCAATGCAACCAGAAATGATAATCTTCTCAAACACCAGTTCATTCCAATATTCATAATATGGCATATGAAAACAAAGGCTACTCAAAGAAGGGAAGTTAACTCCTCAAGGTCAAACACATGGAATATATTTTCCTTCAAAATATTTCTTCACTCATTTGCAGGAAAAACATATCAGCCCATCTGCTAATATGACCCTTTAGGAGGTCACTGGGAGCTGAACTTCTGGGTCATAAAGTGAATATAGGAGGGTGATTCAATTTTGACCAGATTTTTCTGTAGTGGGAAAAGTAACTCTTCTATATTCCCACACCTCATCAGAAACCTCTGGGTTCAGAAAGGGAGTGAGCCTGGGAATGAGAGAGCTCTGAAGACATTGGCATCTCCAGTGCATTCCACCAGGAGACTTCAGTAAGCTTTGGGGACCGGCTCTGTAGTTACTCATTGCTGAATTAAATGCCCGCACGTCAGGTTAACATGACAGGCGTTGCTTTGCAATTCAAAACAACACATGAGTAAAGGCTTCATATATTAGAATAAATTGCAAAATAAAATCTAAAGTGGTGTCATGAATTATGTCTTTGCAATTAACCTTCTGCATCTGTTCCACTGGCTCTCGTCCATGACAGAATTTGAAACTGTTCTTTTAGTGAGCAAATGTGTTGAACTTTAACAAGAGATTTTTGAATAAGGTCTGAGTACGTACCACAAACACAGAACAAGAATTTACCAACGGAGCGTTCAAGCTGGAGATGTGTAGTTTTTCCTGGCAACATGATCACATTCTAAAGTGTCAGAAATTGCACTATCTTGACATTCAATCTGTATAATTACTGCCATGAGTATTTAAAAAAATATCACCATCAATGTGACTGTGCAACTGTTCATTCAACTCTAACAGCCTTGCATGTTTTAGTAGTAACTATACTGAATTAAAATTATAATTAATAAAATTATTATTTATTATTTAAAATATAATATAGCATGATATTTTACTATTTTATGATAAATATACTATTTTAAGATGAGTCTCTTGTAATGCATGGAGCAATACCAGCAAAGTGCCCAAATGAAAGTGTAAAACGGGCCTATATGCTCCAAAATATATTCGGTTTGTACTACATCGTCCTGGTTCCCTGCTAAAACTATGATATAATGTGTACTGCATCTACATGACATGCTTCTACAGCCGACAGAATCATTTGCATTCATTCTACTGTTAATCATCCACCTCAGGAATGGCTGTATTCGGCAATGAATTCCATAAATATTTATAAAAATCTAATTATTGTGGTAATGTCACATGGGTTTGTCTTTCATTTGTCCAACAAGGTTAAACTTTATTTCTTATGATAGACTGATGAAATAATGGGGCAGTTGCACAGACTGTCTCAAACTGTATGCCCTGGGACTCATTTATGCCACAACAATAACACTTTAAATGTTCTTTAGAGTGGGACAGATCATAAGCTTAGCAAGTTTATTGCTATGTTTAGGCCTATAGGTTTTCTGTAATTTATGAACTACAAATCTGATTTCTAGCTGATCTATTGATGGGTCTGATGGACTGCCAACTAAAGGGGATCTTGGTCAGGCTGGTAGACCACAATGGACGACTAAAAGCCATGTTCTAAAAACAGTTTTTCCAACAGGGACAAAGACCTAATTTGACAAAATTCAAATTTTTGTCACTTTTCACATATTAAGTGCAGCAAACATATTTGCTATAAACTATTATTGTATAAACTAATATGTGTTTCATTATCTGATCTGAAAAAAAAAATCTGTTTAAAGTTTAGGGACAAAAAAAGTTTAAAGTAGTGCCTGTCGTGTTCAAATTTAAATTATAGCTGCTACATTTCGTTTTGATATTTTTATATTTAGCACCACGGAACCTCACAGGCTGAACGTATAAAGCTTTTATAGCTATTATCCATCACGAATCTACCTAAAATTCAGTTTACAAGATATTTCAAATAAGTGTAAACATTTTTTTGAATGTAATATAAAATAAAATGATTTGTTGACAATGGAACCTAAAAGTTTGTCTTTTGTGGGTTATAATTAATAAACATCATACGTACCGATGGGTAATGCGAGGAAAAATGGTAACCAGCACAGGATAAACATGCCCACAACAACACCAAGCGTTTTAGCAGCTTTCTTTTCTCTAGAAAACTTGAGTAATTTGACTGTCAGCGAGCTCCTCATGTGGCCTTTGCTGCAGTCATCCTGCGTCTGAGAGCCTTTATAATGAATCCGGAGCGTCAGCTCGTTGGAGTCCATGTGCTCCTTCATCACTCCAGCCTCGAGGTTTTTAGTGGTTCTTTTGGCTACTATATACACTCGGCAGTACATGGCCAGAATCACTGCCAAAGGGATGTAGAAGGAGCCCAGCGAGGAGAAGAGCGCGTAAAACGGCTCCTCTGTGATGAGGCACACAGTCTCGTCCTCCGAAGGAGGCTCTTTCCACCCGAGCAGAGGTCCTATGGAGATGACAAAGGCAAGAACCCAAACACCCAGCATGGCCAAGAGCGCCCTTTTCTCGGTCACAATGCTCGGGTACTGCAGCGGGTAACGCACCCCGATGTAGCGGTCTATGGAGATCACGCACAGACTCATGATGGATGCGGTGCAGCACAGCACATCCACCGCAGCCCAGATGTCACAGAAAATCCTCCCGAACACCCAGTAGTTGAGAATTTCACGCGTGGCGGACACCGGCAGGACAGTTGTGCTCAGCAACAGGTCTGCCATGGCTAAATTGATGATGAAGTAGTTGGTTGGGATGCGCAAGTGCCTGTTGCACACTACGGAGAGAATAACGAGAATGTTGCCCACGATAGCAAACACAATAAAAGCGCCCAGAACCATGCCCAGTGGAAGCGCACGGCTGAGGCTGAACGAGCTCGGTTCGGTCCAGTTGCCCGCGGAGCTCGAATTAGAGACGTCGGACAGTTCGGAGGAAGCATTACTCACGAAGTTCACGGCATGATCTGTATCAGAACTCATCTTGCCTCTGCAGTGCCTCCATACCAAAGTAAGAGGAGGATTCACCGCCAAAAGCGCAAATTGTTATTTCTGGATGCCAAACGAAAAAAAAGATAGAAAATGACCAATTCAAAGGATCCGTAAGCTCTGTTGCGCAACAAGTGCGAAATAGGAAAAGTCCATAATTGTAAACGTTGCATAAAGTCCAGTTGAAGATGTGCGTAACTTGGTTGGCCGAGTTCTCCGCAGTGTCTCTCCCGGTGTTCCCGGCTGATCTGCCTCTGACCACTCCTGCATTCACCAAACCCCCTCCCCTATGGAGACTAGTATACAGGCAGCAACGGAGAGACCTCGCAAAGCAGAATATTTTCACGGCTTCTGAACCTCTACACTTATGGCAAGCCGTTGTAACCTTTAATTCCCAAAATTTACCAGTATCTGCTTGTTTTTCGATAACGAGTAATCTAATAATAATTTATTGTCACACAACCCTTGTATATCTCTGTTGTAAATTACACGTATTTACTACAGGCCTAGTAATAACAATAAATTATGTTTAATTACATGCAACTCTAATCCTAACCCTATAAGCACATGCTGCTTATTATTATTACTCAGTACTTCATGTATGATAACAGTGTAACAAGAACACATTAAAATAAAGTGTAACCAACTTTTTAACTGAACTATAATTTAGCCATTTACAAATTGTAAATAGGCTACTAGTATAACTACTGAGATAAGAAATGTTGGTTTCACTTTATTTTAAGGTGTCCTTGTTAAAGTGTAATTATACATTTAAGTACTGAGTAATATTGATTAGCTACATGAACTTGCTATTTAGTTAGGGTTTGGCTTAGGGTTACTTGCATGTAATTATGCATAATTAATTGTAATTACATGTAACGTGTAACAAGGGTAACACTTTATTTTAAGGTGTCCTTGTAATAAATTGTACATGTACTTACTATTATAATAACACTATATTATGCATAATTACATGCAAGTAACCCTAAACC
This sequence comes from Sinocyclocheilus rhinocerous, assembly GCF_001515625.1. Classification (NCBI taxonomy): domain Eukaryota; kingdom Metazoa; phylum Chordata; class Actinopteri; order Cypriniformes; family Cyprinidae; genus Sinocyclocheilus; species Sinocyclocheilus rhinocerous. The sequence continues at coordinate 497,230 of NW_015667272.1, forward strand.
AAACCCTAATCCTAAACCTAACCATATAGTAAGTGCATGTAGTTAATTACCGTAATATTACTCAGTACTTAAATGTATAATTACAATGTAACAAGGACACCTTAAAATAAAGTGAAGTGTTACCAAAATGTTACTAGTTCCAGAAATAGGCACTACAATCAAATAAATGCATACTATATATATGATAGAAATGGTGCCAGCAATAATTCAAATAGATTCTAGTTGGAAATGAAGAGTTGATATCTGAGCCACTATTTATCTTAATGGCACAAATGTGTGATTTGTTACCAAAAGCTCTGAAAATGTTGTTGTCACTTTTAGAACAGTGACTATTTTAATAAATACAAGTCATACTAATTAATAGTTACTAGAGAAATTGAAAAAGATACTAGCTATTTACTAGAAATTTAAATTTAGTACTACTAACATAAAAATAGACGGTACTGTAGTTTATTTTAAAGAATAAAATGTTGCTTGTCATATACACCTATTTAGCCATCACGCTGATAGATATAAATTATAATAAATCGGTCACTTGAGCTTCACAGCCTGCTGTCAGGTATGTCAACTGGAAAGCACGCCAATGGACATACCAACCGCGCTATTCTTAGGATCATTTGCGATTTAAAATATGGAAAACTTGCAAACAATATCAAGGTTGTTGATGCACGGTGGTACCTAGGTGCCTATTTCAGTCTCACAAGGACTGCGCAGTTATACAATACCAATCAGTCGTACATGCCATATGTCCACAAGTTTCTAAAAACATTTATTTTTAGCTCTTAAGTACAGCTTTTAGTCCAAAAAACACATTTTCTTGTGTCTGGTCCTAATGTAGAGCACAAATGAACCGCTGAAATCACAAAGTCATTCACTGTCAAAAGTCTCCACGCTGTGCCATCTTTAAAGACTGCAATGAGTGTCCAAATGTTCCTGCAAATCATCTGTAATTTTATAAACTAGCCACTAACTCAATCTCTTTGCAAATGCCAGCCAAATAGGAATATACTTTGACAGTGATGAAGTACTTAATGACTTGCGCCAAAAAACAAAAACAGAAAACAGATAACTCAAACAGATGAATGAAAACCTCCAGAAGTCAACTAATTTATACAGAAATCAAAGTAAATTACAGCTAGCGAGAGCCGTGAAAGAGGAAACAAGCCTGCTGTCATGCAGGAATATCCTCATTGTGCTGAAATTAAATAAGCCTTGCTATTAAAAAGATTGTTCATGATACAGGCACAACAAAAAGATTAAGGAGTCTTAAACTGCACTCCAACCAGAGGCTAAAGGGAAACAGCAGAGCATGTGACGTGAAGGGGGACGTTATATCCTTTGTAGATGGGTCAGTAGGTGATGGCACCGAATGTATGGCTGATGCATTTCAACCCAGACGCCAGTGCTGAGCTCAGGAGAAACAGCAGCCAGACCGCTGTGTGACCACTGACCAGTGCAATAAATATACACGCATGCACACATACCCCATGGCACTGTATAGCTCTTGAAAACCGTCCAACTATTAGCTCAAACGCACTCCAAGTGAATTAAGATGATTACATTTAATACCGTCGCCGCTTTGGATGATGAATTGCTGAAGGTAATGTGAAGTGAATGGTAAGATTTAAAGGCAAGAAAATGCTGAGCTGTCAGCCGCACCACACTAAACTGCGGCATCTTCTCCCAGCACGGTGGCAAGCGTCTGTCAAGTGTCGAGTGATAGTATATATATTCCATAATGGAAAGAAAGCATTTTTTATAGGAATAATTCTCTTGAAGAATTTACATTTACATTATAGCCACATAAGTATATGTCTTGAATAAAGAATTGCTTTTAAAATAATGAATCAAAATATTCAATGTTTTGTGAAAAGATAATAAAAAAAGAACAGAAGAGCTAGAGGTGCTTTGCAATTCTATGCAGTGCACATAATTAAGTGGGCATAATAAAGCATGGGAAGGAAGTGTAATTAGTAGGCATCCTGTGAAGCTGTAATATCGCAGATGTCAAATTGTTTTGTTCTTCTTCCATAAGGATGAAAAACACTTTTGTCTATAAAATGGGCTTATTAAAATTCATGTTGAATAGTCTATAACAGTGGAATTGATTTTGTTTCAGGCCCAGATTTTGAAATGGACATCAAATTATAGCCAACAAAATACCAAATAAAGTGTTTATTGTACAAATATAAACAAAAACATCATTAGAAATCAAAAACATACATGTATTAATATTACATCTTGAATCATTAACAAATTCTGAAAAGAAAAATTGGTTTTTAAAATGTTGGTTTCTGAATGTCTCGTAAATTCTTGAATATTGATGGTTTTGTAACTGTTTTACAAGTTGGCAATTTTGTATTCTATGAATTCATAGGATTTGCTTCAAACTAAAATGTGTTTTTTAAGCAAAAACGCTCCGGTTACTGAAGTAACCTCGGTTCCCTGAGTTAAGGGAACGAGCGTTGCGTGAGACGCTAAGGGGAAAACTCCTGTTTTACTCTGTACTGAAGCCTGATTTGTTCACGTTTGTGTAGCTGCATAAACCAATGGCGCTTTAGCCCGCCAGAAAGGGTGGAGCCGACCCTTCTATAAGTCGGCTCAGAGCGCTATTCATCAGATCATTCGATTGAAGCGACAGTCATCAATTTGCGTGCAGCTTATAGTTCGGCAAGTGACGCAACACTCGTTCCCTTATCTCAGGGAACCAAGGTTACGTGAGTAACCGGAGAATTCCCTTTCGAACGGTCTCTCCCATTGTGTTGAGACGCTAAAGGGAACGTATCCAATCACGCCACGCTATGAGCAGATGCAGGACATCCTGCTCTGTGAGCCCAGTCTCGGAGCACTAATAAGGACCCCTGAGAACATGAGCACATTGTGCCCCAAGCTAGTGGCTGAGAAGCACTAATACAACCAGCTTCGCCCAAGGAGGAAGAGTGGTACATTAAATGGAAAGAACTCGTGCCTGTAAAGCAGAGACGTCTAAGTTATAGAATATGGCAAATGTGGATGGCGACGAGCAGCCGGCGGCCGCACAGACCTCACCAATAGAAATTCCACTGGACCATGCCCAGGAGGAGGCCATCCCTCTTGTGGAATGAGCACTCACACCTATAGGGCAATACCATAGGTAAACCAATGCTATCGCATCAACGATCCAGCGAGAAAGTCACTGCTTAGTGGCCGGCAGTCCTTTATGGCGGCCTCCAAAGCAAACAAAAAGATGCTCTGACTGTCTAAACAGGCTAGAGCGCTCTAGGTATACTCTCAGAGCCCTTACTGGACAGAGTTTAGGAACATATCATTTCTTGGTTTTAGAATGACTTTACAGACATTAGGCCCAAATTCAAGACATGAGGCGTTGATTGACAGCGTTTGCAAGTCACTCACTCGCTTAACCGATGCCAAGGCAAGGAGGAGGGCCGTTTTAAGCGGTAAGGGCCGCAAATCGGCCGAACTAAGCTGCTCGAAGGGGGGCCCTCTCAGAGCCCGCAGGACTATAGACAATTCCCAAGATGGCACAGTCTGAAGGCGAGGAGGATTCAGCCTCCGTGCACCCTTCAAGAACTTAACGATCAGGTCGTTTCTGCCGATCGATTGGCTAGCTTCAAGAGAACGGTTCGCTGCGATAGCTGACACATACACTTTGAGCGTGGAGGGGGCGTGCCCCTTATCCAGCAGCTCTTGCAAAAAGTTTAGCACATGGGACACGTCACATGATATCGGGTTCAAACTTCGTGCAGAACACCAGTTAGGGAAGACCGACCATTTTAGGCTGTAAAGTTGTCTTGTAGACAGCGCTCTTGCCTCCAAAATGGTATTGCTTACTCTCGCTGGGAGCTGATTAAGCTCCGTCGAGGCACCATACATGAAGGCTCCACAGCTCCGGCCGGGGATGCCGAATCATGCCTTTCGCATGCTAGAGAAGGTTCCTCCTCAGCGGAATGGGCCACGGGGCTGCTGCTGAGAGTTGCACTAGTTCTGGGAACCAGGCCTGGTTCCTCCAGAGCGGGGACACCAGGAGGAAAGAGCACTTGGTCTCCCTGACCCGCCAGACAACCTGAAGAATCAGGGCAATCGGTGGAAACGCGTATAGGCGAGCACTGGGCCAGTCGTGGGCCAGAGCATCTCGCTGTATCGAGAAGTATGTTGGGCAGTGAGAGTTGTCTTCTGAGGCAAAGAGGTCGACCTCTGCCCTCCCAAAGACTGACCAGATCTCTTGAACCGTTTGAGGGTGTAGCGCCCATTCACCCGGGGCTACCTTCCCTCTGGACAGCATGTCTGCGCCAAGGTTCAATCTGCCCGGCACATGAACCGCCCTTAACGAGAGGAGTTCTTTCTGTGCCCAAAAAAGGAGTCGACGTGTGTGACCTTAGACCGCCTTGGTGATTGATGTAAGCCACCACCGTCATGCTGTCCGACCGGACCAAGACGTGGTCCCGTTTAAGGCTGGAAGGAAGGTTTTCAGGGCTAAGAAAACTGCCAATATTTCTAGGTAGTTGATATGCAGGCGTTGCTCCGGGGCTGACCAGGAGCCGAACGCCGGATTGCCCTCCAACAGGGCGCCCCAACCTGAGTTGGACGCGTCCGTTGTGATTACCTTCCTTCTGGAGGTCAGGCCTAACCTCGTTCCTGTTTGGAACAGGCGAGAGGTCATCCAGGGGGCCACAGCCTTGATACAGCGGTGGTCTACCCTGACAGGAAGCCACCCCAGGCACCAGTCGTGGGGTGGAACGTGGGCTTTGAGCCAAAACTGAAGGGGCCGCATGTGAAGCAGGCCCAGAGGAATTACAGAGGAGTTCTTTCTGTGCCCAAAAAAGGAGGCGAACCTTTTAAAGCCGCCACCATAAGGCCGAGCAACCTCTGAAAAATCTTTAAGGGGGCGTGTCGTCCCACTAATCGCTGAATAGTCAGGGATCGCTCCGGTGATCGTTCCATGCCCGCATTTGGGCGGAGTCTAAAATTGTTCCCAAAAAGACAGCTCGCTGTCTGGGCAACAGCTGACTCTTGTGCGGGTTAATAATCAACACGAGGCACTCTAAGTGGCTGAGTAACAGCTCTCTGTGAGCAGCCAACTCCCGTTCTGACCTGGCTAGAACCAGCCAATCGTCGAGGCAGTTCAAAATACGGATTCCAATCTGTCTCAGAGGGGAAAGAGCCGCATCTGTGCACTTCGTGAAAATGCGCAGGGCCAGAGACAGTCCAAACAAAAGGACTGTATATTGATAGGCCACTCCCTCGAACGCGAATCTCAAGAACGGTCTGTGATGGGCGGCTATGTTGATGTGAAAGTATGAATCTTTCAGAAAAAAATGCATACTTACAAAAACCAGCCCTCGGGGCAAATCTGTTTGATAGTTAACATCTTGAACAACTGGTGCATAAGCGAGTGGTTCAGATGTCTGAGATCCACAATGGGTCTGAGCCCGCCATCTCTCTTTGGAACGAGGAAGTAGCGGCTGAAAAAGCCTGACTCGCTGTTCACTGGGGGCACTATTTCCACAGCGCCTTTTGCAAGCAATGTCTGCACTTCTTGTCGGAGAACGAGCGCTTCATTGTCCGGAACAGAAGTTTGAATAACACCTCTGAAGCGAGGTGGCCTGCAAGCGAACTGAAGCGAGTAACCTCGCTGAATTGTTTTTAAAACCCAACTCGACACTCCCGGAATGGCTGCCCAAGGCGTGAAACGGGAGGCGAGAGGGTTTATTTTTGCGAATGAGAGCCGGCGGGGAACTTGCATTCACGTGAGTGTGTGAGAGAGTGTGAAGAGGAAATTTGCTGTAATGTGGGTCCACTATTACAGCGGTAAAACATTCGGGTACGTGCTGCACCTGCAGGATGTGACCCGCTGGAAACGAAACTCCATTGCTCAGAGGTGCTCGGAGGGATGGACGATGAAAGCGAGCTGTTTTGCAGGGCGTTCCGTCTGAGGTGAGAACAGAGCCCCTCCACTTCCTCTCTAGAGCATCAGGATGGCTTAGGGTCCAGCACAACTTGTGGGCGGGGACCGTGACGCTTTGAAAAGGTGGAAGCATTTCGCCGTCCGGGGGTGCTGCTGCAGCCCAGGCTCAGATTTCCGTTGAGGCTGAGGCTGCACCGGCTTTGCAGGCTGAGTGGCAGGATTCTTTTGGCGGCCCGCAGCCACGGGGCCAGGGCACTTGGGGAGGAAGTGACGCAGCGCCTGCGACATCTTCTGAGCCTCTACAAACCCGTCCACAGCGTGGCCGAACAGGCCCTTCAGCGAGACTATTCGAAAGGGAACTAAGCATGACAGTCCATGCTTGGATTATTTAAATTTGAATTCGCCACAATTTTGCCAAAACATAAAGCAGTTATGAACTGCCATGAAAATGTGTTGTTGTGGCGCAAACTATTATTTGGAAATTCAACTATTAAAGGAATAGTCTCCCCAAAATGAAAATTTGCTTAAAATGTATTCATTATTGTAAATTTGTCACGTTCGCTACTGTGAGGGAGCGCGGAGCGAAGGAACAAGGAGACGAGGAGTACATCAACAAGGAGACTTTAATTATAACCAGGGAACCAGGAAAACACACGTAGCAGAGGAGGTAGACATATAAAATACCAGATGAAGAATTAAGAACCAGGCACACTTTAAATACACAAGACATGACGAGAAACACCTGGAACTAATGAAACATAATAACATGAGGGAAAACACAGCTGGAAACAAATTGGAAAAAATTAGGGAGCAGGAACAGGAAAACCAAATAAGGGCATGGAAACACATGGGGAGCAAAACACACACAAAACACGGAGCAGAGTCTGACATTACTCCTTGGATAAAAAAATCCTTGGGGTGAATATAGTCTTTAGAGGGCCTCCGTAGGCCTAACTCTGGAACTGTGGCCCCCCCTGGGCTTGACTTGAGGACTGGAGCCCTCCTTGGGCTGGACGTAGGAATTGGAGCCCATTCAGTGCTAGACTCAGGGACTGGAGCCCACTCTGGGCTAAACTCTGGGACTGGAGCCCTCTCTGGTCTAAACTCGGGGACAGGCGCCCTCACTGGGATAAACTCGGGGACAGGAGCCCTCCTTGGGCTGGACGTAGGAATTGGAGCCCATTCAGTGCTAGACTCAGGGACTGGAGCCCACTCTGGGCTAAACTCGGGGACTGGAGCCCTCTCTGGGCTAAACTCGGGGACAGGAGCCCTCACTGGGCTAAACTCGGGGACAGTAACCCACACTGGGCTAAACTCGTGGACTGGAGCCGACACTGAAGCGAGCTCTGGGGCTGGAGCCGACACTGGAGCGAGCTCTGGGGCTCGAGCCGACACTGGAGCGAGCCTAGGGACTAGAACCAACCGTCTTCTCCTCCTTAGATTCCCCTTTAGGTTTGGGGTGAAAGGCGTGGTCGGAGGACTTGACACTAGAGCAGCCGGCGGGCTTGAGAATGCCACAGCCGGCGGGCTTGAGAATGCCGTGGCTGGCGGGCTGGTTCTGGATCGGGGCTGGACGTTCTCCAGAGGATCCCTTCCCTCCAGCTCAGTCCTGTGGTGTCTGGGTCTGGGAGGTCCACGGGGCGATAGCAATTGACCCCGATCCAGAACAGAGAGTTGAGCATGGTGTCGTCCAGCGCTGTTTTTGCGGCAATCTTGCTAAACTCCCATGCATACTCCATGAAGGGGAGATCTCTGTGGGCTAGGGCGAGACTTTAATTATAAACAGTGAACCAGGAAAACACACGTAGCAGAGGAGGTAGACATATACAATACCAGACGAAGAACTAAGAACTGGGAACACTTTAAATACACAAGACATGACGAGAAACACCTGGAACTAATGAAACATAATAACATGAGGGAAAACACAGCTGGAAACAGGAACAGGAAAACCAAATAAGGGCATGGAAACACATGGGGAGCAAAACACACACAAAACACAGAACAGAGTCTGACAGAATTATTGTGATGTTTTTATCTGCTGTTTGGACTTCCTTCTGACGGCACCCATTAACTGCAGAAGTCACTGCAGAAGATCCATTGGTGAGCAAGTGATGTAATGCTAAATTTCTCCAAATTTGTTCAGATGAAGAGAAACTCATATACATGGATGAGTAAATTTTCAGCAAATTTTCATTTTTGTGTGAAATACAAAGTTCTGGCATGAAACTCTAGATGGCGCAGTCCGATAGATCTAACTCAATATGACATAATGACATCATTATCACATGGCACAGCTGATTGGTTCTCTCCTGTATCGGTAGTCTATGAGCTTGCTGCTCAACATTTAAATACTTGGCAGTGTTTGCTGTAGCAGTAGCAGCGCACTTCAGAAACCCTCCACCTTCCCCAGCTCCACCTGTATAGATCTGCTATGGGTGATGATGTATGCTACGGGGGTTATTCATATATGTTATATATGTGCAGCAGCAATATTCCTTACATGCTCACAACAGCAAGTTGTGTATGTATTGGCAGTAGCAAGTCTCGGTACTTGCTCTGCCACAGCAGCAGCAGCGTAGCATCTATTCCGCCAAGACCAAACACATTAACATTGTCATGTACATTACCATGCAAATCACTCCGAGAGTTGTCATGACACAACTACTCATTTAAGGTTGGTGTTACATTTCTAGGGAATTGAAAAAACACCAGCTGACTATTTATTTGTATTTTTGCAAACTAAAAGTTCAAACCTAGGCTCATTGATTGGAAAAATGTGGCTTAGGCGAAATTTCTTAAACAAATAAAAGTGAATCAGGCAATGTTTCATTTTGTTGTTTGTTGTATGTTTTGTGGCAGTTCGAAAATGAAAGTTCTGGTGAGTGGCTCTAGAAGGTTAATGCTCATTTTCGTGAGGCATGTTTTTTCACATGATGATGTTACAAAGTGCACATGGGTATTTAGGATTAGGATTCCTACAAATTACTTAAACCTTAAAGTTTTTATCACCAGTTTTCATCTACACATCCCTGTCACACAGGTTTACTTAGGACTAAGTGCTGAAATAATTAGTATGTTCTTAAGGGCTATTTAATCATGTGCGAATGAGACAGCTGAGAACGATGGTTACAATATTATGGTATCCATTAGTATTTCAAAAACATTAATCCTCCAGTCTTGTATGAAGGGCACAGACCATTATGGAATCCAAGCTTTTCTGAGCGACTCCTGTTATGGAAGCAAGAAAAGCTCATCGTAATTCATCTGTCTGGATTGTGGCCAGACATTTAGCTGCAAGGCAGAGCTGTGAGGGTTTTAGCAAGACAAGCAAATAATATTATGCTCAAATTCTGTGGTTAGGTATATAGATAAATACAAAGGTTTGTTTAATAAAGCTGATTTTAATCCTTGACACTGAATTCCTTTTGAACACTGCTTAAAAAGCTATGATGGAGATAACGAAGCTAGACAGTTATGTAACTCTGTATATAAAAATGTATTTGCTTACATGTGTGGGAACATTTGAATTTTGCTGCCGCCCTGCTATTTCAAAATCCTCCCTTACATAAAGCAATTGTAAAATGACTGGTGTATAAATATAAAATACATTCAGATGTATATTAATGATTCCCTAGAGAACCATTCATTTACTAGAGGATCTACAGTATATATGCCTCATATGGTATTTTACTGCAAGATTCTATTGTTTGTCCTCATGTCTTATTCCCATGGCCTTTTCAGAAGCGGCTATTGAAAATGTGTATTTTGAACTTTTAAAATCTGTAATTCTATAGATATTCACTGCCGTTTGAAAGTTTAGGGTCAGTACATCTTTTTTTAAATAAATGAATACGTTTATTCAGCAAGGATGCATTACATTGCATAAAATCAACATATTAGAATCATTTCTGAAGGATCATGTGACACAAGACTGGAATAATGGCTGCTGAAAAATCAGCTTTATCATCACAATAATAAATTATATTTAAATTATATTCCAATAGAAATCAGTTTATTTTAAATTGTAATAATATTTCACTATTTTCACTGTATTTTTTGATATCAAATAATTTCTGCCTTGTGAGCATAAAACACTTTTTTCAAAAACATTAAAAGTTCTTATACTGATTTCAAACTTTGGAACGGTAGTGTAGATTAAATATTAAATCTTTAATTTACCAAATATTTTTTCCAGTATGACTTGTCTATATAGGTTTTCTTAACGTTTTTACTTGAGTCAGCAGTTAAATATATGGCAAATAGCTATTTTGTAAGATTAATGAGAATACCATCAAAAATGTTCTTGCTCTTGACGCCTGTGGAACATTCGAATCTGAGCCTTATTTTAAGACACCGGTTTGGAAATATCACACTGTCTCACAGGCAGAAGCGAATTATGCCAGGAGTTAATCATGGGGCACGAGCCATCAGTGCATGAGATTTATCTTAGTATTAATATCCTGGATGTTATGATGATAGCATCTTCTACCTTTGCTTTTGTGCTCCACATGCGCTGGAACACAAAGTACCAGACATCTGTATAATTCACCCATTGCAGGAAGCGGCTCCTTTTGAATTGCGTAGATATTAGATACAGTACTTAGTGAAAATACAATCAAATGACTATCATATAACTGGACCCTTTGTGGGTTACGTAACAAGCTTTATCTAAAAGTAATGCATAAAAACAAGTAAATTATCATAAACTGCAAAATTGGATTTCTATGGGAAAATATTCATAGGTTACATACTGGTGTTAATGTTTTTTGTTTTCCCCTGCATTTCAGAACCTGTTTCCTCTTCCTGCTTTGGGAAATGTACTCCATTATAATGTGGAACAGAATGGGACAGATGTAGATGCAAGAAATTATACAAGGGTCATATAGCCCTGATTAAAGGGAAAACTCCAGAAATGTAATATCACAGACATGAATACTAATTCTTTACACTCATTACAGAGCATCCTCAGTAGAGGAAAATAAAATGAACAGAGAAGAGTCAATAGGACCCATTTACTCAGATCTGCATTGCATTATACATAATTACATAGACACTTTTATCCCAAGCAATTTACCTTGAAAATCACAAGCAATCACATGCAATTTCATGTAATCCAGAGTAAGCAGGAGCATGACTCTGAAAAAAGCTGAGAAAAAAAGAAAGACATGACTTTATTTAATATTAGATTTATATTCGTCTATGCAAATGAAATGAGTAGGATGCTCATTGACATTCTCTGTGCAGTTTATTGATTCAATGCCATGTCAATCTATTGGTGTCCACTGATGCATCTGTGTTCAGTAAACAAAAGGAACAATGAGTGAAAGAAAAGCTCCTTGACTTGCGTTTAGATATTTAAAAGCAAAAGAGCAGCTTTACTGAATGATCACATAGCAGATAGCTGTCAAATCTGGCAATAAAACACATTTATTTTAGATTTGTAGTTTATTGTTCATTAAGGGGTGCCATTTCCTTCTTTGTGTTTAGCAATAAGGAAACTAATAAGATGTTGTTTTATATTGGTAGCACCTGGTGTGTTTTTCTTCCTGCTATAATAACTGGAGATTTCTGTTGAATTAATGAGGTCCAAACACTCGATCCATTTTGAATCACCATCTCCCTCGTAAATAATAATAACTACTATTTACTTTCTGTTAACATCTGACCTAACCCTTAGCCCTTTGTCCGCATTTGTAGCAGCTGGTTTGTCCTCCCTTGTGCTCGAAAACAGAGCCACAAAAATCCGGACGGCAGTCAAACTCTGGTTGCAGTTTGTTATTGTTTACTATGTAGTCTTTTGGTTATTATTGTGAAGCGCATTCAATTTCATTAGCTAAAAATAGTTTATTTCGCTGCTTGCCGTGGCTGAATTTTTAAAAAGACTTTGTTAAATTCTCAAGTTACGTTTTAAAGTACAGTGAAGGAATGCACATCTGCGTGTCATTCATATTTAATCCACAAATTCCCAGGTAATTTTGATAAATGTGTCCCGAAATAGATGGTACGGAGTTTAAGTAACTTCAGAATATGACCCGCAGGGACCGTAGAAGATTCGCCATGCTTCCGAGTTTAAATGAGTTTTGCACATTTTCTCAGCTCCTGTGAGACTTTCTGGAAAAACAGCAACATTTCCCAGTCTGCGGCCCTGAAAAGATGTGATTTCACAGTGATTTAGCGTTCTCAGTTTGTACTGCTCAGCAGGTCTCTGTTGTCACTAGACTGGAATGAATGACGCTGGATGTACGTTGGAGCTTGAGGGTCAGCGAGCATCTCCAGTAAATGCGGAGTTGAGTTTCGTCACAGCCTGATGTCCAAAAAAGACAGTAATCTGTCAAAATCTGCAGCTTCAATTGGGTTGCATGAAAGCTGATAACAGCACAATCATTTAAAATGAAAAAATAACCTCTCCCTGAATGGATAGGTCTGGCCAAAAACATGGTAAAAGAGTTAAAATGATGGACCTTAAAGCTCTCTCGCAGGAATCAACAGTCATAGCGCACTTTTTTCATACCTTAAATAAAGGCAGCCTAAAGCAGTTTAAGCATAATTTAACCTCGCTTTGGGCCAAACATACTGAAGAGACTGTTTTACAGTCAAAACTGTATGACCCAAAATAACACACTTCTACTCATCCATAGCTTACAGTATTTTTATATATATATATATATATTTGTTCATTTTGTCAGGTAAATAAAATAAAATAAAACTTTTTTTATAAATGCAGTTTAGTGCAAAATATTTTTGGAATAGATTTCTAAACTCTTGATGCAAAACTCAAAAAAGTCCAATGTTATCCCTAGTAAAAAAGTAATATATTTAAAATACATTTATTTCATACTAAGTATAGTTCAAATCTATTAACATATTTACTGACATACCGCTCGAGATTTACTGATATAAAAATTATAATTCAACTTTATTTGGAGTACTGCATATATACAATGCATATTTCTTAATATTAAGCCGAAAATGTGTTTTAATGTCACTATTGATGAGGATTGTATGATTTTTGAATCATATGTAAAAAGTGTAGCTGAAATATACTTGCAATAGTTCCACTTTCAGCACAATCAAATATACTTCAGTGTATCTTTTGCTAGACATCAGCACTACTTCCATACAGTTAAAGTGCATTAAGTACAAAACTAGTTGTTCCAATTTAGCAGACTTTAAGTATTCCAGTTTAGTATACTAAAAGTACAATTGCAGAGTATTTATATTAAGTACATAAATATGTAAATACTATTTGCAGTATACTTAGCATGAAATAAATGTATTTCAAAAACATTTTAGTGTATTTCTTTTTCACTAGAGATTGCATAGTTCAGCTCATAAAAACCTATTTTAATACTTTGCTACTAACGGTTGTACTTTACTATATAATCTACTACGCTATCTGGGAGGACATTCTTTGTTAATTTCCCCGCAATGATAAAGTAAGGAATGCTGGAGCTATACAATGAAAAACAACCAAATCACATTCCAGGAATGAGATCAAATTCAATTTGGGCATTTGTATATAAATCAGACGTTACAAAAATAGGCTGGCAAATTTTGTGCCATCTCGCATCCACGTGTTCTCTCCAAGACAAGAGATTAGAGGGACATTCTTCAAGCCACTGTTTTAATGGCCCTGTTTATTTTGCTCAAATATTATCTTGTTATATCACTAGAAGATGAATGCAGTGAAGTATGGAGATCATGAGACCAGCTTGTGATTGAACAGTTCTGTGTGGCTGCGTTCTGATTCATCACCCAAACAAACCATTGTTTTCTATTTGTTTGAGCGGAATAACAGCTGTTCATCTGTACATTGAACACCTCATGATTTGAGGAATAAAAACATATCATTATTGTTGTGCTGTAATGTAAACCTACAGGAGAAAATCAATGCTGTTTTAAAGGCTTTCAGAGCTTTATATGAGGAGACACTGGATGTTTTTTTTAGACAAACAGGTATTATTCCGCATAATGGGGATTATAGACCTGAAAGTGATACTCCACCCAAAAATTAAAATGCAGTCATTGTTTATTCCCTCTCATGGCATTCCTGGTGTATATGACTTTCCTACTTAAAAATAAGCACAAAGATTTTTAGAAAAAAATAATCCATCTCTGTGAATTCATGTAATGCAAGTGTATGACAGTTGGCCAGAAGCAATGGCTTTTATTGTAAAAAATAATGTAAAATATATATTTTTTCTTACTCACATCTATCCTTTAGCTTCAGAAGACATTGATTTATCAACTGGGATCATATGCATTATATGGATTCACAGAGATGGGTTCTTTTTCTAAAAATATTTGTGTTGTTTATTTTTGGGTGAGATATCCATTTAATGATGTAAAAATTAAATAATACAATATGTATAAAAACTGTATGCAAAGCATTTGCACATTGTTACCTACGAACAATTTTTATTTATTTATAATATTATTCATTTGTTTACCAAAAAATAAAAAATAAATAAATAAATGAAATGAAATGAAATGAAATAAAATAAAATAATGTTTGTGTGTGTAACGAATCAGTCCACTGAAGGCGAGCGTAGTTTAGAACCCAAGTGCAGTTTATTTACAGGTGATCCAAACATCCAAACAATAATTCGAGACTTGACTTGACATGAACAGACTTGACTAGACATGAACAGACTTGACTTGACATGAACAGACTTGACTTGACATGAACAGGCTTGACGAGGCATAAACAGACTAGACTCACCGACAGCGGGTTACAACATCAATACACGACAAGACACAATGGGAACATGAGGGCTATTTGTATCAAACAAGGGTCACATGACATGAACAAACCAATGGGAAACAAGACACATGACTAAGACTACCAATCAGAACATGACGCAATGAACAAGAGAACCAATGGCATGAATACACGAGGGCAAGGGAAGCATGACACAAACAGGGACCATGACTAAACACCAAAATAAAAGACATGAAAACATGAACAAGAAACA
>NW_015667272.1:512341-526458 GCF_001515625.1 Sinocyclocheilus rhinocerous
CCAATGGGAAACAAGACACATGACTAAGACTACCAATCAGAACATGACACAATGAACAAGAGAACCAACCAATGGCATACACGAGGGCAAGGGAAGCATGACACAAACAGGGACCATGACTAAACACCAAAATAAAAGACATGAAAACATGAACAAGAAACACAACCCAAAACACCACATTACAGTATTTGGCCTAATTTTTATTTATTTTTTTACTTTACTTTTAATATTTCTGAGGTTTCCTTGTTTGAAATATAAAACACTTCTTTATGCAAATGTTGCTTTAGAGTGGAATTTTCCAGAGAGTCAAAAAGTCAGTACACCTACAAACCTTTGAAAATCTCCGTTTCATTGAAAGCAGAACTCAAATTTTACTACAATATTCTTTGCCATGATTAATAATATTTCATTACATCTCTGCTAAATTGACTCAGCACAGCTTGGTCCAAACACCATAATGGTACTGTGTCTGGCATGACTAATTTACGGTGAAACAAATGACAGAAACCCATTGATTCTAACCGTCTGCATTACCAGACAGGCACGGCTTGTAGCTGTGTAGCTGAAGGGGTTCAGGAGTGACTTTGGAGCAGGGACAGAGATCAAGCCGAGACAATTAAGGGTTAATCTCCTGAGGATGTTAGACTGATCACACCATACTTCCCTCACTACCCTTTAAACTCTGTGAATAATCTCTTTTTTCCAACATCACCTGTTACCACAGTGCTGAATTGTGGTACCGGTGTTATCATCAGAAAATCAATAGTGACTCATATGGGCGAGTAAACAAGGTCAGACTGAACCACGTCTGATTCATCCGGGTCCATTGATAGTCCAAAATGGACTCACTGGAAAATGATAAGTGCTGGGTTTTAGTTGGATTAATAAGCTTAATTCGTCCACGCTATGACCTGGAAGAACTGGTGACGACAATAGTGTGATCTGTTCAAGCTGCAGCTTTAACACGTTGGTTGCTTTTATAAAAAATGAACTGATGCATGTACTTAATTGAATAAAAATCTAAAGATAATTGGGAAGATGGGATGCACGCAGTGTGCTGGGGAGGATTAACAACGCTTATCAATGGTTGCATTCGAAATGCATGTAAGATGACTAATTGAATGAATGAACCATGAGGGCTAATGAATATGCATGGAGAATAAGAATTACCCCTTAATTAGTCCTGGATGCTGAACAGTGAAGTCTGAAGTCTTTTTACAAGCTCTCAAAGCTCTACATGAAATGACTACTTACATAGCCATCAATTAAAATGATTCAATATATATTCAATAGATATAGCAAAGTTTAATAATAATAACAATAATAAATTTAATTTATGTTTGAAAATGTTTTAAATTTAGTCGTGATGTTTATCATCATCATTACCGTTTTTCTCGATTGCTAACACATTATAACTGATTCATTTGGCCCAATTTTCCAAACCATTCATACAGTTCTCGAAACAAAGACACGTTTCTCAAAACTTTTAACACATTTCACCAATTTGCTCAGTGTTTTCTGCAAAACTCTACACAAAAACGGCATCATTTTTCACAGGTTTAACCATGTTCTCATTCAGAAAACACAAACACACAATATAATTAACTCAAGCATCAAAAAAATGATCTCAAACAGCACACATTTAACTTTCATTGTTCTATGTACAGTAAATACTGTAGCACATGTTGTACACCCTCAAACTCATTACTGTTGAATTGATTTGTAGCCAAGTATGTACTGTATTTGTGCAGAACTGAGAGACGACTGTCTAGGGGAGGCAGAGAAGTCTTTTGTCAGAAGACTAAGAAACTGCTATAACATATAAGGATACTACCAATACTGTGATGCAATTTGGCAGAGGATGCTGAATGAATGAATGAATGTATTTATTTATTTATTTACAGTAACTGACAATATATTCCAATGTGTGTTTACTGTATATTTTGTTGTTACATCCCCTTTCTCTGGGACGTAACACTGTTGTTTGGTTTTTGAACTTTTCTCTTCTAGTGCTTTTCGTCTACTGTAAGATCTCTTTACAGTAGTGTAATGAAAGTAAACTTTTCTTACAGTTTAGATCAGTAAATCTTACTGATTTTTTTACTGCATTTGCATCCCTCTATTTACAGTTTTTCTGAATTGCTAAAACACTAAACCCCAATCTCTGAACCAAATTCTCACTAGCTTAAACCAATTTGTCGAATAAAGCACTCTTTCTGCTAAACCTTAAACACGTTCAGGCAGTTAGGCTCTATTTGTTAAAATCTCATGCACCGGCAAAAGTTAAACACAACTAAAGCACAGTTGTCATCGTTTACACACAACGATTCAAAATTGTTCACACTTGTTTCTAATGATGTGATCAAACCAACTGTACAAAATATGAGCCAGTTCAGAGTGCACAAGTGGCACAGGTGACTGAATGATGATACGAACAATAAATGGCAACAATCTGAGAAGGAGAGGAGGAAAAGTACATGTAAGAAGTGGAGGAAGAGGATGAGGAGAGAAAGAGTAGGGTTTAGAGAGTGTTATCAAGGCTGGGTCTGTCAGACCTCAGGCCGGACTCAAGCACAAAGACATGATGCTGAGACAGAATGAGTCTCTCCTTGACCCTGATTTTACAATTGCACAACTTACAGTATTTGAGTGTACTGTAACATGCTATTCATTTAGAGTTTTATTTGACCTTTTTGGCCTTTGCAGTTGGACTGCAGTATGTATTGCAGTATCCAAGTGCTGAATATATACACACATTCAGTACTATTCAATATTCAGCACAATACTGTTCTTGCAGTATATACAGTTTGCCTATACAATATATTCACCTTACTCAGTTGCAATTACTATACTTTTTTACAGAATTGCACAATTGTTTACTCAATACAATATACTTTTTTTTGCAATGTTCTGGATGCTGTGTTCTCCATTTTTCTCTGTAGTGTCTAATGAATGCTCTGTAGTGTTTATTTTATTGACTCGTGTGTGTAGGTTTTGAGAAAATGAGTGATGGTTTCATGAAATGTGTTTTAGCAATTCAGAAAAACTGTATGTTGTTTACTGTAACAGACATTGACTAGCAAAAGGATTCCTATTTCCCAAAAGGAGGTTTTTGTAACAGTGTTTTGAATTGATCTCACTAGTGTTCTCTAGGCAGGAATAGTCTGTGTATTTGACAGGTTTGTGGATCATCTGAGGCCAAAGTTTGAGTCTGACAAAAGAGAACATGTTTTTGACTAACTATTTGATTTTGACCTGGAAGTCTGAAGTTTGCACAAGTTGGTGTATAGTTTTGATATTGTGTTTATAGTTGTGAGAAAATGGTGAATTGTTTCATGAATTGTGTGTTAGCAATCGAGAAAATCAGTATTATAATAAAGTGCAAGTGACCAAGTGACAAAGAAAACTTTCAAAAAAAAAAATCTTAGAATTATTAATAACTTAAAATTTAAAAATAAATCTATTATTAATGAATTTAATTAGATATATTCTTTGAAAATCTATTTTCTTATTTATATATATATGTTTATATTTTTAAAATATATTTTCAACAATATACAAAAAATGGCCAAAAAATATATTAGTAGAAAATATATCAATGTAAATATATTTTCAAACATATTTTAGCAAATATATTTTTACCAATTTTTTGTACATTGTGAACTATATTTAAAAATATTTTTTCCGTATGGGATACACAAGTAATACTGTACATAGACATAGTGTGCTTGTTTTTTTTTTACGCTCCCAAAAATAACATTTAGAGACATTTAAAGGCTTCACAATAAATAAAACAGAGGCTTAATCATCAAGCGGAGGGAAAACCCAGAATGTTTCGTGAGTGCTGACAGCTCTGTATACACTGCGCGGTTGTTATGAGCCAGTCTTTCATCAAAGGGATCATCCCACGTGAACTGGATGTGTCCTCTGTCAAGAGCAGCAGATATGGATCAGCTACTAAGAGGAACATTCAGATGTTGTGCTTCTATGAGAATCAGGCCAGCAAGACCACGTCTTCCCACCGAAACATCCCCCCTCTGAGCTCCAGCAGGCAGAAGCAGCTAACTCCCATGAGACAAACCACATCATGGCTCGCGGCCAGGTGGAACCACGACCGACTGTATGGAAAACACAATTCCTAATTACTCTGTTTATATTCTCAATGAGCTTTTTAGCTTTGTCCAACCCATAAATACACTCTCCATTACTGTTGCTAAGGTCAGATTAGAGTATAGTGCGCTGTTTGGGTTAATTTATTTTAAAAAGAGCGTCCTCATTCACATTCAGACAGCACTTTCATGGGAAATCTTTGGGAAGCATGATGATTAAATACTTTTAAAATAAATAAGCGGTCTCAAATGAAATGTCTGAGCCTGGCGGATTACGTTAGGAGGGGTTTTCAGCGATGTGGAAAATCAGTAAGTCTGGTGTGTAACAATATACCTCAAACTAAAAGATAACTCATTCTAAATGGGTATTATTTAAAAAATATACACTATTGTCAAAAGTTCGGACTGTTTTTTGTTAACATTAGTTAACTACTTTAGTTAACACGAACAAACAATGAAAAATACTTTAGAAGCACATTCAACATTTTTAGACCAGACTGTTCATGTTTCTGTTTGCTCAGCTTTACTTTTAAGCCCAGTAAACCAATTAGAGAGACCACACTGAAACCCTCTGCCCACTGCGTTATCTACATCAACCTATGAAGCACGACTCACTGAAACGGACTTCAGTTCCGCTCAATTCAACAGATGGAGCCGTTGTGTAACAGGATAGCCATGGCATTTTCTCTTCAGCGGTCAAATCTTCAAAAGAACCTTTTTAAATATCATGGCCTCTTTTATAGTCGTGCACTTACACTTTACCCACCACCTACAATGCTATTTTTAAAATGTTTTATTTGAATTAGAGAGTCTAGATATAACAGTGGTGTTTAAAAAACAATGTTTCGACATACACAAAGACGAATCTCCACTAGCCTCTGAGTCTCCTGTGTAAACATTAGCCTGGATCTGATCTGCTCTGTTAGGACTGTTATTACCTTGTTTGAATATCAGCAATGATATGCAGGTTTGTGTTATGGGGTTTGGAGCACTGAAGCGCTTCATCAAAATTTTCGGCGAGAGAAGCCGTGATCCTGCAGTGTCATAGAAACCCACGGCACGCGGGGGACTGAATCAGCACTCCCCGCTGCCAGCTTGGCTCCATCCCCCCTTTGTTCTTCCCACTCGGGATGATTTAGGCCTACTTTACATAAGAGGTGTAAAAATCCTAATCGTTGAAGATTGGTTTCATAGACAGCAGGGTGTGCCACCCCCATGTTGTTCTGGGTTTGCCTGCTGGCTCAGTATCTTTCTGTCAGCATTCACACATGAACAGACTTTTATATAATCAACAGAAGTGTGGAAATATTCATTCGATTTATTAATTTATTTCATGATTTCAATCCAATTATCAAATCGAGTAAAGCTAATTATTTTGCTGGCTAAAATAGCTCGGAGACAGCAAAACCTAAAAGTTTTGTATAGTAAGTAACTTTGTTCAGGGCCAAAACTTCAGTGATTTACTGCGGTAGCCTAACAAAAATAATGTGCAATAGCAGAAAACAGAAACTTAAAAATCATTAAGTCAGCATGACACACGAACTGTTGATACATGGACATAAAAATACATGGATTTGAAAAAGAAGGAATATATATATATATATATATTTATATATTTATATATTTATATATATATGTATTAAGGACAAAATGGCAGGGATGTTATTTATTATGCAATTTACTGTTACTGGCTCTTTTAATGTGACATTTTTATTATTATTTTTTTAAATGCTTTATAATTATTATTAAATATTATTTTACTTTTTTTACAACTTTTTCTTTGAGGTTGACTTATGTTAGTTAAGTTATTTTTATAACAATTTTTAATGACCATTTACCACCTTCTCTCTGACCTTTAAAAATTAAATGGGCTCTTTTTTTTTTTTTTTTGCTTTTTGCTGCTGTGCCCTTTTAAGAAACGACCCCTTTACATTTTATTTGAATTATCACTCAGTCGGTTATTTAACCACGTAAGCCTATTACTATGTCTTTGGAAGGCTTTTGTCTTTCAAACACAGTACATGCTCAAGTTCATGTCATTTCTTATTTACATGTAGTGCAGGCATTCCCAAACTTTTTTGTCATCTGAACCCCTTTCACCTAACATATTTACTTGAAGTATCTCCTGAGATTTTAAAATAAGTATGTTAATATTCATATAAATATGTCAATAACCACTGACATTGGTTAATGATCACATGGCATGCAGGTAAATGATGATTTTTTTTTTTTTGAATGATTGATGCAATTTTAATTATACATTTCTATGATTTAATTATTAGCTTTTCATTAAACTCACGAACCCCCTGCAGTTTCTTTATGAACCCCAGTTTGGGAAACCTTGACATAATGTAATGTTTAATACGCTTCATGTTATTAATAACAACGAATAGAATATATTTCCTTTCTCTTTATATTTTTATATCAATATGGTATAAGATTATTGTTACGTATCCGGTCCATGAAATTCCGTCTGCTAGCCATCAGAGGTCACCCTTTCCATTTTCATTGACTCTCGCACGACACACTGTTGCATATCACCCCGGACTACATATCCCATCATTCATTGCATTTTGCTGGCTAAAATAGCTCGGAGACAGCAAAACCTAAAAGTTTTGTATAGTAAGTAACTTTGTTCAGGGCCAAAACTTCAGTGATTTACTGCGGTAGCCTAACAAAAATAATGTGCAATAGCAGAAAACAGAAACTTAAAAATCATTAAGTCAGCATGACACACGAACTGTTGATACATGGACATAAAAATACATGGATTTGAAAAAGAAGGAATATATATATATATATATATTTATATATTTATATATATATGTATTAAGGACAAAATGGCAGGGATGTTATTTATTATGCAATTTACTGTTACTGGCTCTTTTAATGTGACATTTTTATTATTATTTTTTTAAATGCTTTATAATTATTATTAAATATTATTTTACTTTTTTTACAACTTTTTCTTTGAGGTTGACTTATGTTAGTTAAGTTATTTTTATAACAATTTTTAATGACCATTTACCACCTTCTCTCTGACCTTTAAAAATTAAATGGGCTCTTTTTTTTTTTTTTTTGCTTTTTGCTGCTGTGCCCTTTTAAGAAACGACCCCTTTACATGTGAAATGAGCAACAGCTAAGACACACGACACAAGGTTGCTGTCGTACCCAGTATAGCTTTTAACTGCCCCATCCTTCAATAACAGCCTCTTTGCAAAGCTTGTATCACATTGTGACAGATTCGTAAAACAATCAAAGTTGAAAAGGAAAATTTGATTTCTCACAATATGACCCCGTAAAACATTCATTTCTTGACAGCTGGTCCCTATTCAGTTTCATCAAGCAAACAGTTTGAAATGACTGCGGTAACTCTTGGGTTTTACCTCAATTATTATGAATTTATGATGTTATATCTGACGATGTCCTGTTCATGCAGGAATGATATCGGTCTGTGTTTTGAAATTTGTACAACAAGTGCATGTTGTTAGTTTCCTACAATGCTCACAATGTTGAGACTGAATGTAATGGTACTTCAGAACACCATTTTGTGTAGCAACATTGCTTAAAATTCAAAATCTAATTAGTGAAAAGAGTAATACATTTCAAAACTATACTTAGCACCCAAAAAAGTACGAAAAAGTGCTGTATAATTTATTGAAAGGAACTGTTTAAAGTGAAGGCCATTTCCAATCCTTGTTTCAGACCTAAAATATTAGCCTGCAGATGAAGGAGACAGAAGGTGAATTGTACATGGCTAAAATGAATAAGGAGTTCTTAGGATTAATTAATTTCCCTCCATCAAGAGATCCAAGCTAAAAAAAAAAGAAAAAGGTCACTGAGGAAAAACTTTGCACAGATGAATCGGCCATTGAATGTGTATTAGGAAAGTAAATACGCTTAATACTAAATTAATTTAGATTTTAATTGTGATTGAAGTATTGTGGTTCATCTCCTAAGGATCTCTCACAGCCAAAGGGAGATAAATCTGTGAAGTGTAGATGGAAAGTCATCTCCTGGCGTGTGATGAAATTAGTCACGTGTACCGCTCCGATGGAGACCTATAGCCACTGACTCATGATGAAGGACTTTTTGCGAGTCTGGCAGAGGCTTGTTGAGCATACAAAGACTGTAAAAAAAAATCAACTCAGCAATCAGCAACAAATCACTACGAGCCGTCAAATACATACTATAAATATCCCTGGGTCTGAAGATAGAGCCCAATCTGTAATCACACCGCTCAGTGACATCTCTGGAATGACCGCTTATTGATTTCCTATTGAAATAATTTTGTCATAACATTCATGTATTTCTGCCATATAAATGTCAGTCTGTCTTCTAAGAATATATACTCAAACAAACTGACTCGCAATTACAACTGCACTCCAAGCTATCTAAAAATGACATTTTAAAATACTCGCAATCAGACTACAGTTACTTTTTTATTGATTACATGATTACATATTATTCACACAATAGCAATAAATTCTTCATAATTTATTCATTCTCCCTAATTCCTCTTTTTCATCGTTTAAATGTTCCTTTGTAAAATAGCTACTCTGGGTTATATGAGGTATTGGGCTGTTTTGACCCAGCCGTTGGGTTAAATGTTTAACCCAACCTTCTGGGTAGTAACCCAACCGCTGGGTCAAAACAGCCCAATTGCTGGGTTTGTCCCTATTTTACCCAGCACTGGGTTGTATTTAACCCAGCATAGAGGTGGCGGCGCATGCTGCAGAACCTCCCGAAACGGCGGTGCTCGCTTCAGCTCCTTGCGTGGTGGTGGCGCCCAGCAACGAACTCTCTGCCTGTCCTGTTCCGGCCAAGGAGACCACCTATGAACTCTCTGCCTGTTCTGTTCCGGCCAAGGAGGCCATTGATTTCCTATTGAAATAATTTTGTCATAACATTCATGTATTTCTGCCATATAAATGTCAGTCTGTCTTCTAAGAATATATACTCAAACAAACTGACTCGCAATTACAACTGCACTCCAAGCTATCTAAAAATGACATTTTAAAATACTCGCAATCAGACTACAGTTACTTTTTTATTGATTACATGATTACATATTATTCACACAATAGCAATAAATTCTTCATAATTTATTCATTCTCCCTAATTCCTCTTTTTCATCGTTTAAATGTTCCTTTGTAAAATAGCTACTCTGGGTTATATGAGGTATTGGGCTGTTTTGACCCAGCCGTTGGGTTAAATGTTTAACCCAACCTTCTGGGTAGTAACCCAACCGCTGGGTCAAAACAGCCCAATTGCTGGGTTTGTCCCTATTTTACCCAGCACTGGGTTGTATTTAACCCAGCATTTTTTAGAGTGTACTGCTTATATACACTCAGAAAGTCTTCGGTTTCGTGGACGTTCACACAGAGATCAGTCATTAGTCAGGTGGCTACAGCATTTGACTACTGGATTTACAAAAGTAATAATAATTTCAGGTATAAGAAGTGTTTTAATACTGCATCCACTACTGATGAACACATTCATTTTTATTTGAATTATCACTCAGTCGGTTATTTAACCACGTAAGCCTATTACTATGTCTTTGGAAGGCTTTTGTCTTTCAAACACAGTACATGCTCAAGTTCATGTCATTTCTTATTTACATGTAGTGCAGGCATTCCCAAACTTTTTTGTCATCTGAACCCCTTTCACCTAACATATTTACTTGAAGTATCTCCTGAGATTTTAAAATAAGTATGTTAATATTCATATAAATATGTCAATAACCACTGACATTGGTTAATGATCACATGACATGCAGGTAAATGATGATTTTTTTTTTTTTGAATGATTGATGCAATTTTAATTATACATTTCTATGATTTAATTATTAGCTTTTCATTAAACTCACGAACCCCCTGCAGTTTCTTTATGAACCCCAGTTTGGGAAACCTTGACATAATGTAATGTTTAATACGCTTCATGTTATTAATAACAACGAATAGAATATATTTCCTTTCTCTTTATATTTTTATATCAATATGGTATAAGATTATTGTTACGTATCCGATCCATGAAATTCCGTCTGCTAGCCATCAGAGGTCACCCTTTCCATTTTCATTGACTCTCGCACGACACACTGTTGCAACCCTTGCCTGTTTCTGACCACGTCTCTTAAATAAAAGCTTGCAGATGGATCCGCACATCTCACGTCTTGTCAACCCCGTAACAATTATCCTATTTAAATCAATAAGATAAATGAGGTAGGTCAAAAGTAATCAAAAAGTTGCCTGATTGTATTACCTAAAATGTGTAATGTAATAACTACAATTTTTGTCATGTAATTTGAAATCAGCAATGGACTACAATTTGAAAGAAATCTAGCCAGCTATATATAAATTCATAATACAATCTAAATCCCTAATACCAATATATTTATTATCATACATTCTTAAACTAAAGGTTGCAAAGAGATTTTTTTCCCAATAAAATAATAAGTTCTTAAAACAAATGTCTGTGTGAAGAACATTTTATTAATTTAACACTCATTTCAACTATAAAGAACCTTTTGCGCAAAGGAAAAGTTCCAGGTCCTTCATGGAAGTATCAATGCCTTTATTTTTTATTAAAGTATAAAATCTTTTTAGATAATACCATTTTACAATGTCAGTACAGTATTTGCAAGATATATGCCCAAAAACTTGGATCACAATTGTGCATGTCAAAAAAAGTGGTACATTTATATGTTTTCAGATATTTTTTGTCGGTGCCAACTGTACTGCCCACCCTGAGAGACTTACACAGACAACACACCTGCAGCGCCACATTTTTTATCTGTCTCTCTCCTCTTACTACTGCATCCCGTTCCCTTCCCAACACCCACCTCTCAAGGGTTTATGTGTTTGTCCCTCAGTAATCTGTTTCCCCTGTGTGTGGGGACAAGTCTTTGGCACGTGGTCATATCTCCAGCAAGGGCCTGCAGACAGAACCTCTCTCCACTCTCCCGTCATGCTGGGCTGATAAAGGAGGTGGCTAGGAGCCCTGCTGGGCGATCCGATTGTACCACGTCAATGAAGCTATTAGAAGTGTCCTTAGCGGTGCTAATGCATCTAGCACATTCTCTACTGTAGGAGAACTCCTCTTATTCTCCTTTTAAGTTCTCTCTGGCTGAGATTAAACACAGACTCCGAAATATGGAGTGTCTTATGTCATTTCAGACAACCTACTGATTTAGAGATGCTCTTTTGTGTTTTTTCCTCTTCTTTTTCCTGTGATCTCTCAATGGCTTTGTACAAAAACGACAACAGAATGTATCTTTTTCGAACGAGTCCAACAAGTAAACAGATTTATGGCTAGATTCATTATCTCTCATTAACTGTCAAAGCAGGTTTTCTGCAGCAGCTGTGAGTCTGTTATCAGCCTGGTCCAGGTTGCCCATGTGTCCAAGTTCAGCCGCAGCCAGTTGTCCATAGAGATATTACGAAATGTGCAGGAAGTGACAATTGGCTCTTTTTTTATGTGAATGCTAGTCACACTTTCAAGCGCATAAATCTAGGCTCCAGAATGTAAAAAGAAATGCCAGCATAAAAAGCATAGCATTGATTTAAAAGTATTTCAGCATAAAATCTGCATTGTATTATTTACTACCTACCCACGATCCAGTCAAATCAGACACTAAACGCAACAGAAGACAAGACTTTTATCACTAGACCAGTAGATGGTGGGTCATGGGGGAAAAAAATAGCAAAAAGCCCTTAGAATGAATAAATGAATAAATAAATATTTGAAGTTCTCCTGATGTTTTAAGTTAATACTTCATAATAATTGTCAATAATGTCAAACATTTCAGTATTATCAATTTGCAAATGTACTTCCACATATACATTTTGCATGATCAAGATTACCTGATGTTGTTGATAATAATGATAATAATGATAATAATAATAATAATAATAATAGCGTATAATTAATTAATTTTTAATAGTAGCAGTAGTTTTAATTAATTAAAAAAAAATAAAGCCAGAAATATATTTCTGTTTTAAATTATAATTGTATTATAAAAATCAAAAAATGAATATTTGATAATTACGTGCTGCGTGCTTCACTCTCATGATTATCATGCATCCCCATTTATTTATTTTAATTTTATGTTCAGTATAATTAATTATTGGCTTTTCATCAACTCACTGAACCCCTGTTTGGGAAACCCTGGTGTATAGAATGGTAAAATAAGTAGGCCTATACAATTTTGGAAGAGTGAAGAAAAAATGCTTTCATCAAATGCTGCTTTTCTTAGCAAAATCCACAGTATTTTGGCACAAATTTATCTACCACTTGGTAGAAGCTAGTCATACTTCATGAAGCATACAGACAGTTTCACTTGGAACAAGGATTAACATGAATTGTACCAAGAACAATGTGTCTTTGTGGTGCAACATAATTATATACATAATTATTTATAATAAATTCAATGTTACATATGAAAGACTGTATCCACATCAGAGTAAAAATAAAAAAGGTAAATAAAGTCACTTTATGAGATTGCTATGAGATTGAGTCAAAATTGTAACATTTTTGTATGATAAACAATTTTTTTTCCCCTGTGTTGAGTCTCATAAATCCAATACAAAACGGGGTCCTGAAACAAAACCAAACAAGAACCACTGCACTAGGCTATATCATCCCTCCAGGCTGTGTATAGTAAATTAAATTATGAGGTCATGTTAAGAAATCAGAAAAGTTCGGAGCAATAAATCCCAGGCAGATTAGTATCACTTGTTATATGTTAAATCAACAACGTTTTATTTGTCACATATGCATTCAGTTCAACAGCAGCAAAAAGCTTTCTCCTACAAGTCTTAACGAAGACTATAAGAAAATAAACAACAGGCTGGAGTCACAAAAGGTCAAAATTTGTAGCAAGCAAATCTTAAATCTAAAAAAAAAGTGTACACAAAGTTGCGCAAGTAGGAAGTGAAACCAATGGTGGAGAGTTCAAAATATGTTGCTGTGTCAGAAGTCTTTTTGCCCTCAAATGTGTCTCTAACGGGGCTTTTGATACAAATTAATGGCTAAACAACCTCAGCGCCGCATGGCGCTGCTCCTCTGGCAAACACACACTGAGAGTTAATTCCCAGGAACAACATAATTCATTCAAGAGCATGGCAGCATTTAGGAATACACAATGTTCAAGATTAAGCACAAGAACAACCTGTTAAATAGAGTTCAACGTTTCAATTAGGATTCTAAAATTAGGATTCTAAAGGATAAGTAGAAAACAGGAAGTTTCCGATAGCACGTGAAGACAGCAGAGAAGCGCTCTCGCTCAGCACAGTGGAGTGCATCGTTTTTTCAACTTTGCCTTTGTGGTTTATTGTTTTGAGTCGTTTGGGACGCGGTAACACACGGCCCACTCACAATATATTGCTTTACAGATCTATCACTTTTGCCGCTCAGAAATGTACACGCAATAATGCTGCACGTATCAGAAGTTCCGCACTCCGGCGCGGTTAGCGCTCACACTCACTAATGATCTATATATAACTGAACCGCGCTCTGGCCCACCTCTTCCAACCGAGTCAGGGCCGGTGTTCTGTCGATTTGTGCTACCCTGTCAGATTTTGCTACCTCCCCTAAACGTACCGGGAGCGATCACACTAGTCAAACGAACCGGGCTTTGGGGGTCAGACGCGCTCGGGCACGGTTAAGATTGCCTAGTGTGTGAGTACACCCTTAGCCTATTCTCCCGCCCGCACCCGCACCCCCATCAAGTGTTGTCCCGCGGCGCATGTTGCATTGGGTCCCGCGATAGTGCAGGTCTCTACTCGGAAGGTGCCTGTTAGAATGTTACGATCAAGGCTCTGGACTCTGAGCGTAACTTGTTTTTCTGTAACAAACTATAAAATATTTTCTATAAAAACGTTAATGCCCTGGCAGTGGCAAATAGCTTTGGTTTTATATTTAATTTGATTACATTAATGTTTAAGTTGAGATTTACAAGAAATATTTTAACTGCTTCTATGTAAAAGGAATACTGCTGTAAAAAAAGCA
>NW_015667272.1:526919-527414 GCF_001515625.1 Sinocyclocheilus rhinocerous
CTCACAATATATTGCTTTACAGATCTATCACTTTTGCCGCTCAGAAATGTACACGCAATAATGCTGCACGTATCAGAAGTTCCGCACTCCGGCGCGGTTAGCGCTCACACTCACTAATGATCTATATATAACTGAACCGCGCTCTGGCCCACCTCTTCCAACTGAGCCAGGGACGACTAAACGTACCGGGAGCGATCACACTAGTCAAACGAACCGGGCTTTGGGGGTCAGACGCGCTCGGGCACGGTTAAGATTGCCTAGTGTGTGAGTACACCCTTAGCCTATTCTCCCGCCCGCACCCGCACCCCCATCAAGTGTTGTCCCGCGGCGCATGTTGCATTGGGTCCCGCGATAGTGCAGGTCTCTACTCGGAAGGTGCCTGTTAGAATGTTACGATCAAGGCTCTGGACTCTGAGCGTAACTTGTTTTTCTGTAACAAACTATAAAATATTTTCTATAAAAACGTTAATGCCCTGGCAGTGGCAAATAGCTTTG
>NW_015667272.1:528184-555973 GCF_001515625.1 Sinocyclocheilus rhinocerous
AACGTTAATGCCCTGGCAGTGGCAAAAAGCTTTGGTTTTATATTTAATTTGCTTACATTAATGTTTAAGTTGAGATTTACAAGAAATATTTTAACTGCTGCTATGTAATGAAATACTGCTGTAAAAAAAGCACCTTATTTGTTTAGTGTTTGCAAACCAAATGTTATTGCACTTTTGTTCATATAGTAGTAGGCTAAATTGCGCAATACACTTTTGAATTCGTTATTGAATTTTGTGCATAATGTGATTAATCGCGATTAATCGCAGAGAAATCATGTGGTTAATCGCGATTTAAAAATTGAATCGTTGCCCAGCACTAATATAGGCTCTATATATATTATACTTGTAGGGATTATGCAGTGATTATTTGTACACATATTTACAAGTATGAATTTTATCTAACATTACTTGTAATTATTTATTGGTATTGTACTTCCTCTACCTTTGTGAGAGTAAAATAGGTTCTCATGTATTTCATATTTTAATTGTAATTTGTGGTTCTCATGTAATTCATATTCTTTTATTTGTTTATTTAATTATTTTTTAACCTGATAACCTCTGGAATATTTGGTTATACGGAGGCCCGTCTCCACCACATAAACAAAACATAGAAAAGAAGAAGAGAGACATTTTAAAATATAAAGGTCACAATTGTGACAACACTGTGAGATATTGCTGTGATTTACAAAAAAAAGGAGAAATAAAATCACAATCGAAAGATATCATGTCAAAATGCAAGATACATAGTCACAATTAAGAAACAAAGTAGCAATTACGTCATAAAAGGGGCATGAGACTCTGCTTGAATTATACATTCCCTCCAGATGGACATAATCAATGTAAAGTTAATTAATACTATAATAGAAATATGGGGGATAAAGATGGGTATGGGTAATTGTAATGAAAGAATAACTTCATTCATCTCCTGTCATTCTGAGGAGACCCATAATGAGCAAGATGCTAATTACTGTATATGTTTCTTCACAGGTGTAAACACACTTTGTCAGTTCTATTTATTTCTGATGGTGCTTGACAGTGTGAGATGCTGCTGCTCAATGGGACAATAGCTAAAGCCTTCAAAGCCAAAAACTTAAGTGTGTACAGGTGCGGGAGCAAATGATGCCTCTCATTATTATTAAGATAGGATTTAAAAATAATACATGTAAAACGAGTCATATATAATCCCATCTGCTTATGTTACATGAAAGAGAAAGAGAGATGCCTGCAGCCTTGTCCAGCACATGTACCAGCGCATGACCTTCATAAGCTTTTATATTGCATTTACGTGCGTTTACAGCGTCAAATAAACCTTCTGTCCTGTCTTCGGAATGTTCCTCTTGTAAAGTGCAATTATCCTGCAGGTTTGTGTCATTCTGGATGGTGGTCAACCCGCAGTGAACTCAGATAAGCGATGATCTGAAATTGAATCACACACCAGAGTGCGGCTGCGTTGGAGATTTCCACAGACATATTGACTAGGTTGTTTTCTTAGAGGAAAGCAGAAGGTGCATGAAGCATTCAGTGTCTATAAGATTAGAAATAAACCTGTTTACTTGCATCTGTTATTACATTAAACAATTACAACATGCTGCACAGACAGTATATGTGTTTGAGTTTCTGGGCGCTAAGAGGTTCAAACTATGCCACTGAGTACAATAGTTCACTGATTATGATCAGTTCATCATGTTATTTTACATTAAAATATGATTAATGATTACAAATTTTAAATATAGTCCCCTTCATTGTTTTGTGGAGCACTCTTGAGATCTGCAGGCAATTACAGAAAATTAAAAGAGAGCTCTTAAATGACTGGGGGTTATGCAAAATAATTCCTAGGACCATGAACAAATGATTATGACGAATGCCCACTTGGACCACTATGTGTTTCCCCTTCCAGCTGTCACAGTTAAGCAGCTGTTTAAGGGCCTTTTTGATTTCCTATTATCAAGGATTTTTAGATTGCTTTGACCTCCAGCCAGGTGAATGGCCAAACTGGCAGTATCATTTAGGTGAATTGTCTCCAAAGTAAAATAAAAAGAGTAAGTAGTGCCATTACGGTAATGCTCCGAAAGAGACACTCTGTAAACTCTGAGACAACCAACTGAATGAGGCTGCCAACTAAACCATAAGCAGGACAGCAAGTAATTAGATTTTGTGAATGAGCATAGATGATGTCTCTGTTCAAAGGGGAGTTTCAGTATTTGTCTTGTTTTGAAAACTGGAGAGCCAGCAGTATGGAAATCTTTGAATACTAGCAACCCTGTGATGAAGCAGGACAAAAAACAGACAAGAAGAAGAAGAAAGAGAATCTAGCACTTTATGATGTACAGTGGGTACGGAAAGTATTCAGACCCCCTTAAATTTATATAACTAAATAAATAAATATATATATTGTGAAATAAATAAATATAGATAATAATAAATAGATATTGCTTTTCAGGGTGATATTAAAGAAATAGTTCACCCCAAATAAACCCTGTCAATTACTCACCCTTGTGTCAGTCCAAACCCATAGAACTTTATACTTACTTTATACTTTATACTTTATACTACAGGGGTGAAGGACGTAACTGTCCAGCTCAAAAAAAAACACATAAAAGTAGTCCATATGCTTTGTTTGCTAGTTATTTAAATGCTTTGTGTGAAAGACTGACTGAAATTCAAATCGTTATTCATGCAAAAACAGGAGAACAGGAGAAAGTGAGCACGGAAGACAACATATAAGGAGAAGGAGGAGAACAAATTGCTCATAAATCTCATTGGTTGTCGCGTGTATCGACAACGCGGTATATTTTTAATATTGTATGTAAAAAGCAAGATTTGCAAATTAGGAAAATCTCTAGAACCCCTTTTAAGAACCAACAATAATGGTAAAGTGCAATACTAATGACTCACATGTAGTGTTTGCAGTTCTGTTTGGTGACGCTATAGGGCCACAGAAATGACAAACTTCCCCAACTTCACCAGATTTGCTGTATAAATCCAAAGCACATGTGAATTCAATTTCATATGTTGTGACACAACCAATAATCACACACATAAATAAAATATCCTTAAAATGTTATCAGCAACACTAGAAATAAAGTGCAAATAAGCCTAACAAATTTAATTAGACTAAACAGCTAATAAACTTGGATATCCAGTTTCTGTAAAAACATATTACTTTCAAGTTACATGTTTGAATCTGATTCACAATGTTATTCTTTAGGTCACTGCATTTGGCTTAGTATGAAGAGTACTGGGGAGAAATACGAAATGATAAACATCAGAAATGTTTCAAGAGAATAGCTGCTCCCCTTTTGCTATATGTGACAGAATTGTTGCTTATGGAATTGTATCTGGTCTCTATATGGTTGTCACACTGATACTGAAAGAAGGAAACCTGATTGAGAACAATAGAGGTTAGCTTTACCAGAACATTACGTCACCTTGTTCAAACCGAGCCTCCAGTCTCAAGGAAATATGACTGTCTAGACTTGAAACGGCCTCTCAGGATCTGTAGTGTCAGCAATGGTAAATGGGGGGGCATTCCCCTAAAAGGAAGGAAGTTGAGGAGGATGCTTTTGTGGCCATGTGTGGCATTTCTTTTTCATTTTGTTGAATTAGATATTGACTCCCACAGGGAAATTCTAGGACCAGTTTTTACAGAACAATGCTGGTTTCATGGAAATCTAATGGAAATCTAATGATTTCTCATATTATACGAGCATTGGCAGCTATAATCACTTCAAATTCAATCTTCAAACCATCTTTTATTAATCATGTTATACATGCTTTTCATGCATGTACACAAACTACTGTATAACACATGGGAAAAGCTGTCAACAAATTTTAAATAATACTTAAATGACATATTTTAGTGGTAAAGATTTTTATATTATATTATATTATATTATATTATATTATATTAGTTACAGAAGCAGGCTTGGACATTATATTATATTATATTATATTATATTATATTATATTATATTATATTATATTAGTTACAGAAGCAGGCTTGGACACAGAGAATGACAGTCAATATAATAATTTATTGACAGCAACTGAGCAGAAGGAAAATGACAGGTAAGTAGGTAGATGAATGAAACTGAGATTATATCTCAGAGATTATATTCACTGTAAAAAAAAATCTGTGAAATTTACGGTAAAATACCGGCAGCTGTGGTTGCCAGAACTTCACCGTAAAAAGCAACATTTTAGGTTTTACAGACTTAACTTAAATTCACAATAAAATACCGTATTTCATTTACTGATGTAATGTTAATAAACCAACATATTGAAGTGTTAATATATGTTTTGAACCATTGTAATGCACTGATAACCACCAAAAACTGGTGGTGATGAGAAAGTCACATGATGAACCAAAGCTCATCACAAACAGCTTTTCTACGAGCTAAGGAGGGCAATTATTTTATATAGAAGGTGAATTATACAATTACTTTTTCTTTTTCACTTCCAAAAACTTTACTGTAAAATTACATTAAATGTAATTACATTTATTCACCGAATATAGTATGGAAACTTACTGTTAACCAGTTAACAGGTTTTTTACTGTAGCATTTTTACAGTCTTTTACTGTTAAAATCACAATCATTTTTTACAGTGTACTATTCAAAGTTTAAGGTCAGTAAGATTTTACTTTTTTTATGTTTCTTTATTTGATCAATTACTCAAGTAAAAACAGGTAATATTGTGAAATATTTTGACCATTTAAAATTTATAGTTTGTAGTTTTTGTGACAACTGTGATACGTGTGGCATGATAATATGTGATTTTTCAGGATTACCAGATAAAAAGAAAGTTCAAAAGAACAGCATAAATGTCTGTAGAATAAAAGAATAAGAAAACAGACGGATACCAAACTTGTATAAAAAACATGAACAAAAAATACAGCGATACAAATTTCTCTGTCTGGCTGTGGAACCAATAGCATGTTTAAGTTATTTCTATTGGCGAACAGCCTTCACGAAAAAGAGAAGTCGTATTTTTAGCATATGAGACATTTACACATGAATTAGTGACTTAGTGAGTGTACAACAGTCAAGAAAATGATTGTTTTTCTTATTGTTATCTCATCAAATATACGTGTAACAAGTAAGTACAAATAAGTTTTCATTCAGCAGTGCAATATTATAAAATATTGTTTACTATATTTCAAACCTGTGCAGTTGAAAAAATAGTATCAAGTATTTTTTTGTTGTGCTTTACTTGTCTTCTTCCAATTCTTTTCTTATTTTATGCATAACTCTAGCAAAATTTAGAGATTTATTGTCTACAAAGGTACTTTACAAAGTACTTTAAATGTATTTCATTTTAAGGATGTTCAAATTTCTGACTGGAAAAACAGATAAAAATATAGTTTTTTTTAATGCTATAATAAATATACTGTTCTATTTATTGTTGTGTTTCTTGTGCTGTATTTGGAAAAAATACACCTTTTCTTTCTCTGTTATCATTCACTTAATATTATTTGATTCGTTTAATGATCCATTGTGAAAGCAGTCTATATGAAAGAATCTGGAAAAATGTGAAAACAAATAATTTGGTGCCTTATGAATGATAAAACTCACAAGTGTTGAAACTTCTCTCTGTTTATGTGCTGTAGCCTGCAGCGAATCATCAAAACTGGTGGTTGGACATGTTGGGGATACAGTTACTCTTCCCTGCAAATATGACATTATCACTAATGGCCTATTGAACGTTTGCTGGGGGAGACATCAGTCATGGTTCAGCTGTGAGAACACTGTTATCTCCTCCGATGGCTTGCAAGTGACCTACAGAGAGTCACGTAGATTCAGCTTGGCCAGTGGACTGGAGCGAGGGGATGTTTCACTTACCATAAAGGCTGCTCAAAAGAGGGATGCTGGGATGTACGTGTGCCGTATCGAGATCCCTGGACTTTTCAATGACATTAGTTACAATGTCTATCTGTTTATTAGCAATGGTAAGTAACCGCTCGGTTTGATATCAATGTTGTTGTGCTGACACTGTGATGATGTACAATACTCCTGTTCTTCCATAAAAGGACTGGATCCAAAGAGAGTCATCTCAGAGACACAACTGATTCCTGCAACAGCAAATCAGGAAAAGCAAGGTATGAAAGTGCTTACTTTTGCAGAAGTGCTTCTCAAGTGGTCTGTAGAACTACTTCTTTTGTTGCTGATGTTAAAAGTCACCTAAAGATGTCATTTACTCACCCTCAAGTTGTTACAAACCTGTAAGAGTTTCTTTCTTCTGTTGAACATAAAAGAAGGTATTTTGAAGAATGTGTGTAAACAAACAGTTGCTGGTAGCCTTTGACTTCCATAATACGAAAAAAGAAATTACTATGCAAGTCAATGGCTACCATCAACTGTTTGGTTACCAATGTTTCTTTTGTGTTCAACATGATGATGACAAAATTTGAGTGATCTGTCCCTTTAAATATTTAAAAGTGACATTAAAGACATTTATAATGTTCTATTTTAAATGAAGGCTCTTCTTTTGAACATGCTATTCATCAAATAACCCATAAACATTTTAAGCAGCTGTTTTCAACATCTTAACGTTTAATTGAGCATCAGATCAGCATATTATAATAATTTCTTAATAATCATGTAACACTGAAGACTGGAGTAATGATTGTTGAATAAATTACAATTTAAAACGTTAAAGTTATTTTAAATTGTAACAAAATTTCATAATATTTCTTCTGTATTTTTGACTGAATAAATGCAGCTTTGTTTTCAAAAACATAAAAAACAATAACTAACACACTTTTTTTCCTGTATTTCCATTCATTAATTTAATTGATTAATTAATAATCCATTAACCAACACATCTATTTACCATAATATTAACCATAATTTATAATACGAATTACCAATACTAACATAATAGGAACACAATGGTCGGAAAACATTTCACCAGTGGTCAAAAATCACTATATCAAGTGATATACTATAAAAATCACTATATCACTATACGATCAAAAGTTCAAATAACCCTGACTAACCATTTTTTTGTTTTAACACAGTCTACTATGTATCAGACCAAACCACACTCATTACTGAGCTTTATATCATATCAGAAAAGACAACTGCAGGTATGAATATAATCATGACCACATTTAATCAACATTGAAAGTGATTCAGCAATATAAGACAATGCATGAAAAGAGTAAATATAAACGTAATGATTTATTTCAGAAGCTACTGACATCTACATGGAGGAAGCCGTTGCAGTGGTCCATAGTGAGGTATTGCCCAGTTCTGCATTTGCTGTCAATCCGTATTTTGTCTTGAGTATGTTGTAGGTAATTTATGTATGTATGTAAATGCATATTGATTTTATATGTTTTGGGCCTGAAAAAGGTGTTACATACATGCTGTGTCTCATTCTAGGATACAATGGAAACATTTGTCATAAATACTGTAAGAGTGGGGGCCATTGTCTTCATCCCGGGTTTAATCATTGCACTTCTATTCAGTAAGTATAGCAAGTAATTAAATTTAATGGTTTAGCTCTGGAGAAATATTAAATACTTGTAAAAAAATAAAAATAAAAAAAAAAACATAAAAAGCTCATGAAATCTCTCAAGAACATGTACAGATCACATTTCAATCTACACTCAAAAGAGAGTAGATAAGAAGTTATAATTAGCATAAGAAAATAAACTTCTTTTTTTTTGCAATTTGACATTATTTTGATGAAGCATAATTTTGAAAATTACATTTTGTATTGTCGAATAATATGTTGTAATACATTTTTTTTATTAAGGTCTCAATGGTCATTCTCATTGTCATTTAAAACATGAATGTACTATTATGTAATACACACTATAAAGCCATAGAAGAACCATTTTTGGTTCCACAAAGACCCATTCAGTCAAAGGTTCTTTAAAGAACCATCTCTTACCTTTTTATAATCTGAAGAACCTTCTTTCGCCACAAAGAACCTTTTGTGAAACAGAAAGGTTCTTCAGATGTTAACGGTTCTTTATGGAACCGTTTAGATAAAAAGGTTCTTATGGCATCGTGAAGCACCTTTATTTTTAAGAGTGTAGGGGGTGAAATATGCATCTTTGTCAGGTTGTCAAACCTCTGTACCCAACAATTATATATATATATATATATATATATATACACAGGGGGGTGAAATATGTGACCTTGTCAGGTTATCATGTTCACATATGTCATATTCACCCAAATAAACCTATACCCAACAATGTATAGTTTGAAAAGTGTATTGAACATTTTATTTAATGCATGAACATGAAACATTTGCTCATTCCATATGGCTGTGTGGAAACTTCTGCAGATCCTCGTGCTGCATAGTTTTAATTTGGCTCTCAGAATGTGCCTCCATGGCTGAGTGGAAGTGAAAGAGGTGACTCACGGCCCGTTTTGCTTACTGTGCATTAACGCGTCTATCTGAACGCTTTGCCCTCAGGACTGCGGCGCTCCAGAGAACACACCAGCTGCATGAGAATATAAAATCTAACAGCCTTCCTGGCCCAACAACCACACAAAGGGATATGGTGTGATAGTTCTGAGGTCACTATGACTGTGTAAAACCACATGCATGGTGACATGGATTTTTTTTTTTTTTTGTGGTTTGTTCTCAGTGTCTAATATTTATAAAATAATTGATCAGTTATTAATCTGAATCTGAGATAACTTATTTACATTATTGTGTTGTTGTTTTTTTCACTGTATAGGCTAGCCTATGAAATGTTTGTTACTTGTATCTTCATTTGTAAAGTCTTTTTGTAAAAAGCTTCCAAACTCTAATCTAATGTCATGCATCTCTTAGAAATCCATTACTAATGTCCAAACTCCACGTGGGATTAAAGTTTTGAGCGTTTGTCTGGAATTCTGATTTATGGTCTGTTTTATCATACAATAGCGGCCTCTAGTGTTCAATGAAGTTGCATAAAAAATGTCAACCTAAAAGTTTTAATAATGTACAAAAACTTAAATCTTAATAAACAAAAGCAAAAACTCGCGTGTGATGTTTAGTGGCGTGTGTTTTAATGTTAATATGTTTTCACAAGTCTCTCTTTCGTTTTTTGAAGTTGACCACAGAGTAGTAGGTCACATCTGGAAGTGAAACTCTAAAAAAGAAGTCTGACTGCACATTTAAGAAAAGCTGAGAAAGTGTCATGTGCATGTTGACTTCCGCACAAAGGGTTATCATGTAAGAAGAGAGATGAGGTTGTCTTGAGCATTACTTGCAGAGAGGGAGAAACCTTTTCATCATGAATGATCTTCACAGCTGGTTCTTTGCATCCTGGGTTCTCTGTTATCTCACAAGTGAGTTTCAGATTTATACTGAAATGTGGTTACAACCAGTAATTTGTGAAAGTGAGGAAAAAGATTTCAAATGAATATTTTAAAATATGTTTTATTTATGTACAGTAGTATTTAATTATGCAGTAACCCCTAAAATCATTTTATGCGAACAAGGCACGTTATCTAGAATTTTGTAGGCTATGTTAACTTCAGAAATGTTTGATATAGATTTTATGATGTAAATATAAAATTCAAGGTTAGTAAAAAAAACAAAAAAAAACAAGCTCTGTCTCTCTCTCTCAGTTTCAAAATGCAGCGACGTCATTGTACAGAGTTTCGAGGGTGAGCGTGTCGTTTTGCCATGCAAATATGACAGCAAATATCATGGAAAATGTCACATATGCTGGACGATAGGAGACATTCCCAATATGGGTTGTGGTAATGAAATTATTGGAAGTGATGGAGACAAAGTGGTGAGGAAAATATCATCCAGATACCAGCTGGCGGGAGAAATACAGCATGGAGACGTGTCTCTGACCATCTTAAACATTGAAAAAAAAGACTCTGGCAAATATGGATGCCGCATACATGTGCCTGGACTGTTTAATGATGAGATGTATTACGTCCACTTGATTGTTAATGACGGTAAGTGTTGAAAGCATAGCTTTCCAATGCCAAAACACTTGAAATGACTAAATCCAGTGATTTAATTGTTTACAACAATCATTCTGCTAGTCTACTACTCCTATTTAATTTTATTATTTATTTATTTTTAAATTTTGGGGTTAGTAGAACGTTTTTTTTTATATATATAAATACTTTTTTCAGCAAGGATAAATACAATTTTAAATTGTAGTAATATTTCACAACATAACTGTTTGTATTGTATTTTTGATCAAATTAATGCTCTTACTGACCCCAGCCTTTTGAACGGTACAGTGTAGATGTAGAAAACGTTTAAAAAAAAAAAAAACAAGATATAAAAAAAGTAGTACAGTTTTACATTGGAATACACTTTCTTCAAAGCACTTATTCCAACAACATGGAAAACTACATCCATGTCGAGCAGCACATCTGAGCATGAACCTACAGGAGTTTTCAGCACTGCCATGACAGAGGGTACTTGTGTGTGTTTATATGTGATTTTATATTGTCTTTGTGAATCTGTCATGGCTGAATGATGAAAACATACCACACTAAAAACAAATCTAACCAAGTCTATAAAGAAGGTATTTTTGGTGATGATAATGAACAGATTAATAAAGACGCTATCTGCCATCATTCCGTCATCACAGATTAGATCACTGCTGAGTAAATTCAGTCCTGTCCGCCGTTTTCTTGCTCATGTGAGAGGGTGAACGTTTAAAAAGGAACATTGTACATCCTGTTTCAAAGCACCTGGTCCAACCACACCAGAGCCTTTGGTAACCACTATGTTATAACCTCTGAATCACAGACCACTGAAACTTCAGGAGGTATTTTGATTTTAACCCTGGTAGTGAATCTATAATGACTGAAGAAAAGCTTTCATTTCTGAATAACTGATTCAGTTCTCATTATCTGTAATCTATCATTATTAATAATGATCGATTTTGGCGAGTCAGAAGTATGCACTTGCATGTTGTACAAATATTTAGTCATTAAAGATCTCTGCTTTTTAAATTGGAAGAACATTATATGTGACATTATCCTTTTTTTGTAGTAGAAACAAACACAACACAAGAGAGTGCTTCATTCGCCTTTTCAACAAATCCTCCAAAGAGCAGCACTTTTGGACTGTGGCTCTCCGACACAACATACGGTACAAGACAGCAAATCATTTTATGATATTTATAATTGTGTGTAACGATTGTGTGTATTTGTGAATATGCTGACTGACCATTGTGTTTTCATTATAACAAAGAAACCTCATTTGATCATCGTGAATCATCCTCCATGGAAAAAAAAGATAGTGTGAGTATGTCACCACAATAGAAAGCCTCAGATGTTTTTGAAACATATTTGAAAGCATGATCATTTGATATCTTTATACTGATTTGTGTTTTAAGGTAAATACATCTGCGGTGATTGTGCCTGTCATCCTGTTACTGCTGGCTTTGATAGTCATTGCTGTCATTCTGATATGTGAGTCCAAAGTGCATTCGGACAATTCACATTTTTAAATCTCACAACAATATCCGTTGTGTTTATTAATTAGAAAATGAAACTGTGTTTATATTTTCAGTGAAGCAAAAGAAGAAAACCAGAGCTGCGGTAGACATGTAAGTCAATCCTGGAAGTGATTATTATACTGAATTTAGAAGGATTCAAAACATTAACTCCAAAATTATTTTGATTAAAAACAGATTTATAAATAAATCTAAATGATAAATAAAACGATGAAAACAAATGGGAATTTACTGTTGGCATGATACTGCTAAAATACCACCAATCATCATTTTACACATACTACCATTCAAATGTCAGGGGTCAGTAAGATTTTGTTATTATTATTATTATTATTATTCAGCAAGGATGCATTAAATTGATCAAAAGTGACAGTAAAGACTTTTACGTTGTTACAAAAAAAGTTCTGTTTCAAATAAATGCTGTTCTTTTGAACTTTCATGGTTTCCACAAAAATGTTAAACACAACTGTTTTCAACATTAATAGTAATTAAGAAATGTTTCTTGAGCAGTAAATCAGCATATTAATATAGTTTCTAAAGGATGTGACACTTAAGACAGGAGTAATGACTTTTTTTTTTAATTTGCCATCACTGAGATTAAATTGAATAAATTACAATTTAAAATATATTGCAATAGAAAAACTGTTATTTTAAATTCTAATATTTCACAATATTGCTGCTTTTACCAAGGCTGCATTTATTTGATCACAAATACAGTAAAAGACTTTCAAATACATTCAAAAAATCTTACTTACCCCAGTCTTTTGAACAGTAGTGTGTCTTATAATCTTGAAATTATTTAGGCAATAATATTGTGCATATTATCGTTAAAAACTAAATTAAGTGATGGGTGAAATGCATAGCAGCATCAAAGCAAGTATGATTCTTCCATTAGGTCACCTTATATGTCATGGGCATTGCTGGTCATTAAACAAAATGTTTCTCATAATTTTTCTCCCTCAGAACCCAGAACTCAGAGAACTCAGTCATCTACAGTAACTCCGGCAGCAGCGTGGGCCTGTACAACAGAGAGATGGCTGTGGAAAACATCTATCAAATACAAGCTGAAAATGAATATGAACAGTGGCATTAATTCACATTTACTATTTACCTTTAAGTTGATCAGTGTAGACTTCTTGTCTTCTGTTGTATTTACACTGTGTTTATAATAATGTGACAGCTATTGCTGATCAGAGGAATTATTGCTCTGGACTAACCTTACTCTGATGTCTAGCGGCTAACATACTGCAACACTATATCATTATTAAAACTAATCCAAGTTAACTAATCTACGTTTGAATGTTTTATTTACCACAAATGAGTTTTCGCACCACAGCTGTAAATTTCTCAACCTTTCACCACGTTTCACAGAGTTTACACCAATTCAGGGCTGCGAACGTGCTGACGTGGGTTCAGAGAAGTGATAAAACCGAATACAATAGAAACTAGATGATAAAGAACGTAATCAAAATTCAATAAGTTGATAAAAACAGTCAGATCAGTGTTGATATCACATTTTCCATTGATAATGACAGATAAAAATGTTCTTGAAAAAAAAAATCATATTTGTGATTCATATTTGCCAACAGTCATCATGCTGCTTCACACCTCTTATAACACTCATAGTTCACACCCAGAAAACTTCTTTCCACCATAACAGACCAAAAACTTTTGATTAACTACCATGCAATTTTTCAGAACTATGAAGAATTATGTTCTGCAATGTGTGTACATACAGAGGAAAAGATTTGTGCAAATCAGTAAAATCAATACATTTCGACCGATTTGAGCATACATTATTTCAGTTTAAAAGTTTGGGGTTAGTCAGATTTTGTAACATTTTTTGAAAGAAGTCTCTTATGCTCACAAGGCTGCATTTATTTGATCAAAATGCAGTAATATTGTTAAATATTATTACGATTTAAAATAATAAGGGTTTTCTATTTGAACATATTTTAAAACGTAATTTATTTTCGGCAGCCATTACTCCAGTCTTCAGTGTCACATGATCCTTCAGAAATCATTCTGCTGATTTGCTGCTCAAGAAACATGTATTGTTATCAGCGCTGAAAACAGTTATGCTGCTTATAATTTTAGTGGAATTTTTTTTCTTGGATTTCACATTAGATTTTTTCACAATATTTTGAAAGTACAAAATAATTCGAAATCTTTTGTAACATTACAGATGTCTTTACTTTCACTTGTGATCAATTTTAATGTGTCATAGCATTATAAAAAAGTATTAGCCTAATTCCTTTTTTTTTCATATAGCAGAAATAGTATGAGTAGTTTGCTCGTTTTAATTCGGCCAATACATTTTAGTAGGGGTGTAACGATTCACTCGTTTTATCGATGCATCGATTACAAACCCTGACGATGCAATGCATCGATCTTGAAACATGGATTTTGAATCGTGAATCGTCGATTTCGGACAGTAATCGATTTAAAACGCTAAGAATCGAATGAATCGCGATTTCTATAGCGATTCAATGCTTTCAAAATATATACACATTAAATGACTACAAGCAGGTATTAATGGAGACCTTGAACAGTGTTCGTGCCCTGCATCTCTCTTTCACGTGCTCCACTATTTACCACCTGTGACTGTCACAGGATTGCGCTCGCGCTCTGTTCGTCTCACTGACACATTTTTTGAGCAGCTGATGTGTGATCTCTCCTTAGTAGGCTACTCGTGGCCAGTAATGCTAAAGTGAAGTAGTTTTACTTTTCTGTAGTTTTTCAATGGCTCTCGGTCATACCGACGACATTACCTGAGCAGTCGAAGGCTGCGCATTTATTGCATGGACGGAGCAAAAATGTAAG
Organism: Sinocyclocheilus rhinocerous; assembly: GCF_001515625.1. Taxonomy (NCBI): domain Eukaryota; kingdom Metazoa; phylum Chordata; class Actinopteri; order Cypriniformes; family Cyprinidae; genus Sinocyclocheilus; species Sinocyclocheilus rhinocerous. Next base: position 542,451 of record NW_015667272.1, read on the forward strand.
TGTCTAAAGCATACGCACAGTTCCATTGAATGATAAATGTGTTTTAACAATGTCCTTAAACCGAATGTATGAAGGAATAACCACAGCATTAACAACAACCTTGAAAAAAGAGCGCGAGGTTTATCTGATAATCAGATGCATGAAAGTAGCGTTCGTTGCTATAGCAAACAGACATCAGGCGCGTTTTCTTTCAGAATCATCATTCGCCGATGGAGAGGAAAAGTTAAATACTATAGCATTTTATTTTATGAAAATGAGATAAAGAAGTTTTCGCACTGAAAGAGAAGTGATCTCGTGCTCAAAGAACTTAAGACGTGCCAGGCTATATCTGCAGCTAAACTGAATAAAAAGCAGAATGAACTGAAACGTTAAGACAATAAACACAATAAATAAATAAAATTTATGAATGATGCAGTGCTAATTGATATATAATTTAGTACAGTACAGAAACTATAAAGTATATTTTCTACATTATTCTGTGCAGAAAATTGAAATAATTGTGTATAGAAAACAATCATAAAATTGCCATTAGGAAAAAATTATAGATTACAAATGATTGATTATTGTCCAGCAGTGTATTTGATTTCTTATAGCAAATTCAAAGTAAGATAAGAAAATAATTCCTTGTAAAAAAAAAAAAAATCATAATAAAACATACATACATAAAATTATTGTATTTGACATTTCTGTCACTTCTGGAATGAAGGCCCTGGTGTGACAAAATGTTAGCCTATACATAATACTTTTAAAGCTCTTTTTTTTAAATCTTGGCTTACATAATTTCTACATATGCCATAGCATCATTAAACTAGCATCTAACAATGGACAAAAGTGGTTTTTTTTTCTGTAACCATATGGTTCTGTAACCATAAAGGCTGCTGTGTAATTTGCCCCCTGACTAAGCATTTAAAGAATTTAGGGGAAGCATTTGAATAATCCTGTGAATGCACTTAAAATAATGCAGAATCAAATCGAATCGAATCGAATTTAATTGTGAACCGAATCGATTCACTGACTACCCAAAGATTCACAGCCCTACATTTTAGCATTTGCTAAAAGATTTGTCAGACTGATTCATGAATCGTGAATCTTTTCACAGGAATCAAACAAACTGAAGTCGTGCTGTATATTTTGTTTTGTCGGCTTCATACGCAAGGGCAACTCAACAGAAAGACGTGTTTTCGTGATGTTATTTCTATCTCACCTTATTCAGTTCTGGTTCAAAATTCACAACTCTGCTCAAAATCAGATACGATCCTTTCTTGCTGTCGTGCTTATTGCTGTATTCATTAAAGAAAACTTAGCCATTCCAGGGAATTTACATGGATTCAATAGAGGTATTGTAGCTCATTTGAGAAACAATTTAATACTATTTGTAAGCCTTCTAGATAGTTTAGCCTAATGAATAATTAGCTGTATCTGCATTGCCACACAATCGTTATGTCACAATTCAGGCTCAAAATACCTGAACAGTCTAGCTGTTCCAGCTGAATAGTCTAACTCTGTCAGTGTTTGTTCAATATTTAGTCAGTTCCTTGAGTCTGATGATGAATTAGCTGGTTAATTCCTTACAAGTTCCAGCTGTGACTGCCTGAACATGTGTGGCACTTTGTTTACCAACAATAGCAAACACACGTGCCACTATGGACATTGTGTGTGCTGTGTGCAGGCCCACTGAATCATTCATGGAGCCTGTTTAAAGGCACGTAGCTAAGATATCCAGATAAAACACACACACAATGGCCCTGTTCTTCGCCGCATGACTCCACCTCCAGACGAGGACTGCAGATGGGTCAGTGGCCCTGTCCTTCTTGGAGATGTCACAGGCGCAGAGCTGGAGAACACAGCCACTCTTTCACATGCGCTCCTCTGCATAACCCTGGTGCCTCCCAGCACGAGGCAGTGTCGCCTGAACTCCACACTGGCTGTTCGGAATGGCTGCTCCTCCCTGGTTATCAGTACTACGCTGGATCCTCCTCCTCACCATTTCAGGCAAGAAACACACTATAAACTTAAAACATTATGTTAGTGTATTATGGGGGATTTACCTTATAACAGATGTAACAGAAAATACACTGCAAAAAAAATTTTTTTTTAATTGTTTTCCAGTAAAAATATTGATATATGATATACTATAAACAAAACTTACAAAACAGCATGAGATGTGATTGCTTTCAGATATTTTATAGAAAATACAACCTCAATACAATACAATTTATTTTTATAACCCCAGTGTGGTAACCCAGTTCATTTCTTATTTTAAGCGTAATCTGAAAATAAACTTAATTTAGGATATATTTATTAAAAGATAATTAACTATACACTGTAAAAAAATCTATTTAGATTTTTTTCATACTTATAAAATAAGAAAATAAAAGATAAATAATAAATTAAAATAAATTAAAAAAAACAAAAGGATTTGACAAGATGGTTAAAAATCACACACACAGACAGACATGGGATGGATGGATGGATGGATAGATAGATAGATAGATAGAGAGATACCGGCTGCCAAACAAAAACAATAAAATTAAAGTAAAATATTGTAATTCAAACAAGGAAAAATTTGTAAAATAACCGTTTTTTCTGTAAAACCTTTAATGACAATTTCTGTAAAATTATTGTTTTTGCACTTTATTTCAGTTAACATATTTTACTGTAATTTTACGGGTTTTTGTTAGGCAGTCGTAGCTGCCAGTCGTTTGACCATTTTTTTACAGTGTAGATAGATTTTATGTAAAGAAATCTTCTATTCTGTTCTTATTATCTTGTTCTTTGGATTTAAGATGTTTTAATGGAAAACAAGTCAAAAACACTTATGAAAAATTATATTTAATTTATAGAAATGTTTGTTTTTGACTCATTTTATCTAAAGCAAATTTTATAATTTTTTATATATTTTTTACTAGTTCATTATATAAACTAATGCAATGTATTCGCTTTCCTTTCTACAGGAACCTTTTTTTGCTTTTTTTTGGGGGGGAATTTGTAATTCATTACATGAACTAATAAAGTGTATCCACATTCATGTCCAAAGGAACCTCTGAGATGTTGTTAAAATGTTTCCATGCAGCTCATGGGTCCTCCGTGTTGGCGTTTCTCGTGACGGAGGGCAGCACAGTGATTTTGTCGTGTCATTACTCAGTGAAGCACCACGGCTCGAGCCACGTCTGCTGGGGACGGGATTGTGGAACGTTCTGGTGCAACAACATCATCATACAAACAGATGAGTATGGCGTCATCTCCAAAGTCTCCGACAGGTACAAGCTCATCGGAGACGTCCTGTCAGGACAAATGGACCTGGGGATCCAAAAAATACAGAAGACGGACAGCGGGCCGTACTGCTGTAGAGTGGACATAGAAGGGTTTTTCAATGATAAGAAGGTGTCCTACACGTTGAGGGTCATGAAAGGCAAGTCATGCAGATGCTTTAAAGTTGGATCAAATTTGGAAAGCTTTGTATTTTAATAAATCTTCATGTATTTTCGTTTTTGAAGCTCCAACAACCACGACCCCGATTATTACAGAACCACTGGAGACACAGACAGGTGAGGTGCATTAAGGCAAAAGTTATTTCAAAAGTTATTGAAATATGCATATGCATTTCCAGAACAGAAATCTAAACATTGATAAAGCCAGGTTCAATATAGATGGTCCAGAATATAGAGTTTGGTGTATGTAAGTGAAGACTTCTTGTTTTAGAGCAGGAAAAAAGCTAAATTTGAGAACACTACATTTAAAAATGTATTGTAATTGAATTCCAAAGACATATATAGATAAAGTATAATAAAATAAACACTTCAGTGTGTATTGAGTGCAGTCTGAAAGAACTCAAGTTATGTGAGCAAAATAGCCCAGATCTCAAAATTGAAAAATTATGGTTTTGCTTATAGTGTCTTTCCTTAGAAATCATTTCTGCTGACTGCTTTTAACAGCTAATTCCTTTATACATCATTTGCATCAGTGTCATGCAAGTTTTCTTTCCTAGACCATTGGTTTTACCATTCAGTCAAACCACAATATATGATGAATCACCAGTTGCATTTCAGTTGCACTTGTACAAAGTCTTACCGTGTCATGAGAGACCACATAGAGCAATAACTCAAATGTCAGAGACCCTTGTGGGTAGATAATGGTTCTCACGCATCAGCCGGCATGAGTAGCAAAAGCGATTTCCTGAGTTTCGCTCTGAATTTCCTAGTGTCTTCACTCTCAGATCAGTCCAGAGGAGCAGACTCATCATTCTCTGACATTTCCTGGCAGAATGTCACCCATGTGCATTCTGGGGCTATGGTGAGTTACTGCTGCTCATACACAGTATATGGAAAATGAACATATCACTGTTAAGATTCTAATGAAACTTCCTCTATACACAATTATCATTTTAGTCAATGTAATTATCAATTACAGTAGTCAATTCAATAATAAATACAGCTGTTTAAATCACTGCTCTCCCATGTTAAAAAATATTGATTATGTATTATTATACATAATTAAGAATATTTAAGAATACTGTGAGTAATGTTATGAGCAAGCTTATGAGTCATTGAGTCATTGTATCTTGCAACATATAACTGCCAGCATGCTGTATAAAGTTTGTTACATCTCACTTATCTATCACTTATATACAAACTATTTTAAAAGTTTGGGATCAGTAAGATTAAAAAAAAAAAATAATGTAATACCTTTATTCAGGATGCATTAAATTGACCAAAATGTTCAGTAAAGACAATGTTACAGACAATTTCTTTCAAATAAATGCAGTTTTTCTTTAACTTTCTATTCATCAAACAAAATTGATACAAAATTGATTGATTTTTAACATTGATAATAATTAAAAATTATTATTATCATTGATTTCTGAGGGATCATGTGTCACTGTAAGCTAATGATGTAAGCTAATGATGAAAACTATCAAGCATAGTGACACACATAGTTCAACCAACCAATAATGGTAATTCATATAGGCTACTTAAAACAAACAAAAACACAAACCTTTTAATCTTTAAACAGCCCTGAAGATCAATGATTCATCTATTCTTAGAGTGTTCCTTAAAAACACAAATTAAAACTGCTAAAGTAGAAACTTACTTGGTTCAGTGCAGTATACAAATTGCTTAATAGTGCTTTATGGTGTAAAAATTAATTGCCAGAATCCCCCAGTATTTAGGGCTTTAACGCAGATGACCAGCATGTTTAGAAGGAAGAGCAGGTAGAATATTGTAATAATAATTTGTATTATTATTTTAACATAAATAAGGAAATGGACATTTTCCAGTATGTTTGTTAGGCTATATTTTGTAATAGATTTTTGGTAATACGTCCTGGAATACATTAGACAAGAGTCAACATTGTGCTTTACATGCCTCAAAAGGTGTTTTTACATTTTAGCCAATTAAAATGAATATCATTGCATTAGATCAAATCGAATCAAGTGGAATCTGCAAGCAAATGATGCTAGAGCTTTACTCAGAAATAACTCTGAGCTATTCTTAATTAAATAAATAAATAATTACTTTGAAACAGCTATGAATGTCAGGATCACACAGGTGTGTAGAGCATCCACAGTTGTAGCGCATCACATTTCATTAAATTTACATGTTCCCAAATATTTTGGGTGCCACTGCACATATTAAACATCTTGAAACGTCTTTATGCTTTCTTGCTAAAATTTTTTTTTAAATAAACAACTAATAATTACGTGAACAAATTGAGTGCTGTGTTAAATGTTTTTTTTTTGTAAAATATATTAAATTAATTTATTTTATTTTATTTATTTAATTTTTACATTGTTTTAGTGCTTGTGAGAATCTCCTGCTCTCAGCTCATGAGCGCTTATGATATCACAGAGGAGTTTTAGAACGTTGCGCGGGACTATATAAAGCGCGAGACTCGCCTGCTTACTTTGTGGCGAGTAAGGAGTATTGTTATCAACGGTGTTTACAGTGTGTATTCAGTTGTTGATAGCGTTTTATTTTGTCGAGTATGGGACAGCGACAATCTCGCAGAGAGAAAGCGGAGGGTGGTGAGTGTGTGCACGGGGTCAATCCCGGTACATTGCTTACACTCACCGACCACAAGGCGGAGGTCCATCCTCGTTCCGACGAGACGCCTGTGTGTGTTGGTGAGGGAGGCGGCCGGGAGAGACAGGAGAAATGGAGAGACGAGAAGAAGAGGAAGAACAAGAGGTTTCGGAGGTTTGCCTCTTTCTTCTGTTGTATGTCTCGTCCCAAATCCACCAGAGCTCAGGATGAGCAGGTGGAGCAGGGTGAGGTGGACCAGGACACTGACGAGGCCCCATCCAGGAGGTGTACTGATGGTAAAAGACCAGCTCTGAACATCAAAAAGTCTCTTAATCATTTACACACAATGTAAAAATCACAATCACACATTATAAAAATGCAGACCAATTACTTTATTCCACAACATGTGATAAAAGTTTGAATATAGAAAGCAATATTTTGAAGAAGTTTAATATTTTCAAGATTTAAAGTAGTCAAATGTTCCTCTAAATGAAAAATGTATACGAGTATGCAATATTTTATTGTTGCCATTTAATTAAAACAAGCTTTTGGTTGATATTCCCCTCTTCAGATCAGACTTCTCTACAGGACGTCATCTGCTCTGTAGAGGAGAATGATCATCAGGAGCCTTCTGCCAGTGCTCCTGAAGTGTCTGATGGACACTGATATCTGGTCCCAGCCAGGCTTCTCCAATGGTGAGATCGTCATTTCAACAATTTGTAATTAGACAAAACAGCTTTATAAAAGAAGTCCTTATATATAATTCAGGAATCTTTTTCATTTTTCAGCTTAGAAAGTGTAAAGTTAAAGGTAATAATCAGACATCTATTTTTCTGCATAGAATGCTGCCGTTTTATCCGAGGATGTCTGAAGAGCGACCCGGGAAAGAGGCTTCATTTGGAGGAGATGCTCTCCCATGACTGGTTTAAAGTACTGTGTCAAAGACAAGCTAAAATTATTTTAAAGATATAGTGTTTGTTTAGTTTGGCATCTTGATGGTCTAGTTTATTTTAATATGGACATCAGCTAACTTTCAATACCTGCAGTAACTCGTATAGTCAATCTTCATACATTGCATAGACAAAAAGCTGCTTATTTTTAAACCTTATGATATCGGTTTGTCTAATTTTTACAAGTTGTAATTGTATAATTTGTAATTGTGTTTCAGGTCCCCCTGTAAGTCATGGAGGACAGGGTCAGCCTTGCGTCTGGCGGGCTGACATGGGTGACCCCTCCATCCCTCCAGTCTTAGCGTCTTGCGGGGCTGGCAGGCCTTGGTAGCGTCTGGCGCCTTGGCTTGAGGCAGCAGTTTTAGCATCTTGCGGAACTACTCGCCTAGGGATGTGAATTGTAAATAGTTCATTTAGTTTTAGTTAGTAAGTTAGTTAAGTACAGCACCATCCAATCATATTTCTAAAAATGGAGTCACCTAGAGCTTCCCAGAGCTCCCTGTCAAGCCTGTCCCACAAATTCCTGGCACTGCTGCCATAGAAGTTCCTGCCACTCACATGGCGACAGAGCTCAGTTTCTCAGCCACCTTGGGCCCAATGATCCTGTCAGGGCCACTGCAGAAATCCTTGTTAAGGCCACTGTCACTGCCTCTCCAAAACCTGCTGAGGTCAGAGAGAACCGAATAAAAGGCACCACAGAGGTCACTCGACATGGTACCCTTTCAGAGCTGCCCTGGTCCCACAGCTTCTTGTCCAGGCTTGAAGGTTTCTGCTGCTGCAACCCCAGAGCCTGCAATGGGTTCAGAGCTCTGTCTCATAACAGCTGAAGTTGGAAAGCTTCCCGTCATGTGTGCCATGAAGTTTCCTCCCATGATGGTGTTGAGATTCATTCCACGGCTGCCAAAAAACCTCCAGCCAAACAGCCTCAATCTTTCTTGTCATAACCTCAGCCAGAGCTAAAGCTGCTCCAGTCCCAGAGCTCCTCTCTCAACCTCCCTGGTCCCAGAGGTTCCTGCTAAAGCTGCTCTGGCCCTAGTGGTTTCTGTCTTGACTGCATCAGAAGATCCTCTTACAGCCCCAGTGTTTCCTGTCACTGGTGTGATTCCTCCATAAATATAGTACACCTTTGTGCCACATTAAAACACATTTGTGAAAATAAACAAAAAATGTTATTTTATTAGGAAAACATGATAATCTGGAAATACTAAAAATTCCGATTATGCTTCAATTCTAGAGAGGTTAAGCCTCTCGTTTTACCAGTTTTTATTTATCACAGTGAATGTTTGATAAACTCACCAGGTAAGTAATGCCCGGTAAGTAACATCTCAATAAAGCAATAAGCCCTAAGAAGCCGTGGTTTACAGTGAATTTATAACGGCTAAGGGGCGTTTTAGGCACTACGTGGAGCGGGGCTTATTGCTTTTATAAAATGGTTATTCCATATATGTAGCAATGTTTCATAAAAACATTCTTTCGACAAACAATGTAATTCCTCAGAAATGGTTGTGGTTGCAACAAAGTGGTTGCTGAGAAACACACGCAGAAACAAAGGTGTATGTTAGTAGAGTAATTTACAACAGTTTTGAACACGGCTCAACCAACTGGAATCAAGGACTGGAAATATCCATTTTATGGAAAGTCGAAAGTATCTTTATATTATTATATATATAGTTATATTATTAGACCGCATACAAGGTCCAGGTATGTGATTTAAATCTGTAAGAATAACTTAAGTGACATGAGCAATTCCAATGAAACGTATACAAAACATGTCAACTCACATGGCGTACAACTTACTTCAGTGGGGCATTTACCATCACCTGTAATATTGGCACTATGAATATAAACAGCAGATGGCAATAAAATGATTTTGAAAAATGAAATTAGAAACAACCGTCGGACAGGATCAAGTCACTCATTTGCTTAATTTCATCATTCCAGTTTTAGACAACTCAATCGAGTTAATATTTCAACTTGCTGTAATTTCAAATAAACTTTATTTTTACATAAACTGAGTCTGAATTCATCACACATACAATAAAAAAAATCTCTAAATGACAGAAATGGCCTGTCTCCAACCTTCAAGCTACCATCTTTACACAACTTATTTGAACAAATACTCGCTGTACAATACAGTATAACAATGTGCCTTCAGAATACAGTGGTTGCGTTCATTGTTTCTTTCTAAATGTCCCAAATACAGTGCATTAATAAACGTATACACGTTTCAATTTTAGAGGAATGCATTGTACAGATAAAAAAAGAGAGAGAGACTGCAGAAAAAAAACAGAACAACAGCTACAGTACACAATTCATTTCCTTGAGGAATCTTTTGATTAAGAGGAAGAAAAAAACAGGCATCTTAAGGCTTATGTTGAATTAGATGGACCTTCGTCAGGAAGTATAAAGGTCTGCAGAGTAAATACTGCTATGTCATACTGCCCTTTAATATTTCAACTGAACAAAACACTGATATTTATAACCGTCATCCAAGAAAGTCTATTCTTACTATCAAAACAAGTGGAGAGGAAAGACGAGAAAAGAAAGAAGCGGGAAGCTGTTGGCCTCCAGTTCCGTTTTGTCAGTTTGAAGATGAATTCTAAGAGGACGTCCAAACTCCTTTTTGAAATATTTGCATCCTTCAGAATGTCTCAGCAACTCATTCTGGAATGTACAATGTTGATGGGTCAGCGTCTGTGACTGCCTGCATATGATAGTAGTCGGCATGTCTTCAGTAATGGGCGTCTACGCCTGCGCGCCTCGTGCGAGGGCAGCAGGGTTCCTGAGAGGCCTGCCAGTGTAAGGTAGCAGGTGATGCAGAGAGCTGAATGCTGGCGGTGGAGGTGAGGGGGAAAAGATCTTCCCCGGATAACTTTCAGTTCTCCTCAATGAGGGTGATATCTAGTTCAGTACAATCCCTTTCGAACACGCTAGTTTGTCCCCCGTCACGCTCTTCGGGGTCCTCCTCCTCTCTCTCCTCCTCCTCGTCACTTTCACTTAACGGCCCAATACTCGTCCTACCCAGGCCTTCAGCTGGTGAACATGAGCCTCTGAAGTCTCCAAAAAAAGGCTCAAGGCCCATACAGACGTCCCCACCGCAGGCCAATCTGCCACGTTCCATGTAACTGAGAGGGTCTGTGCTTCGAGTCTGAAAACAAAGAGTTAAATAACTTCAGTTAAACACTGGCAAAGCAACAATTTAAGGGACTTCTAAGCTTCTCCCCGCTACTTTTTGGGACACAATCATATATTTGAAAAGTTTTGGCCACATAAAACAACTTTGAAGCCTCTGCGTCAAAGGGCTGTTTCTGCTGTGGACTGAACGAACATGTTAGCGTTAAGCTACTATAGCTAGCACCCACTTACCTGCATTTTTAACAAAGAATACTGGGCATATGCCAAAGCACCTAATTAATATTCCAGATCATTTTTATGCCCGGTGACAAAGTTTTCAAAGTGGAGTTGGCAAGATAAACATGACAAAAACACAAAACTGTACAGATGCTACAACAACACCACACAGAGTTGCAAATGATAGGGAACTAAACATCTCAAACCAAATGTGATGAGAATTTTCATCGGTTTATGATAAAGCAAAACAATGTTTTTTAGTGGCCCTCCAGTGTTACACTGCAGTGTTAATTTTAATTAATTACCTAACAAATTGATTCTTCTAATCAGAAGTCCAAAAAGATGAGCTACCAGTTGCAATCAGTCTGAATCACTCATTTGTTCAAATACACAAAAAATAGCAAAAACAGAACTAACTGAAATATATGTAGGCTGTAGCACTTTTCACAATAACATGTTAGTAAGTTAGTGAAATTCATGTTAAAGTTTATAATATCTAAATGCCTAATAGTCCACACTGAGCACTTTAGAACTGGTTAATTACTGGCCAATGACTATTTAAATGATCATCTATATTAGGGTACAATGAGGCTAAACAGCTCACCAGACTAACAGGCAAATTTTAATTTTCCTCTAAACCACTAGATAACAAAAATTCACTGCAGCACTTCTTCTAAACATCCACGAGGAAATTTAGCTGAACTTTGACAGGCAGAAACACAAAAAGTCAATTCTAATATTTCATGTTTTTAAAAATGTTGTAGCTTTATGTATCAAACAATAAATCGTTAAAATGACCAAATATGTTTTGAGGTCTTGTTAATGATTTTCAGTTTTGTTCAAGGTATAATATATAAATAAACAGAGAATTTTAATAACTAAACTAATAACTAAACCTTTTATAACACATGCTGACATGACATGTTAGATTCAAATGTTCAATATCATTTATTAAGTTGGGTGTCCACCTTAGACAATCACCATAATTATAATAAAACAATCACACTTAAAAATATAATCATATCATCAAATATAATTTATTGTTACTACTAAAGCCACATTAAAAGCCAATAATTATAAATTATTAACAGGTCACCTTTAAACAGTGTATGATGCTTTCAGAATCTTACAAATATATGAAATATTTCTATATTTTTTTTAAATGAATGTTTTAATTAAAGTGTTATAATATAAGTTAATTATTTGTCAAAACAGAATATGGTACAAACTTTGCTACAGGTGTACAATTTTGCTGTTCACAACCTCATACAGTTATATGATTAATTTTTCAACAACAAACTACTTTTATGATCGTTCCCACAAAATTTGTTGTTCCAAAAAATACAGATTTTTTTCTGTAATTATACAATATAGATTGCTTTATGTGAGTGTACCGTATGTATGCAGGTAAAGTTGGATGAAATTTTGAACTGAATGAAATTGAATAGAATCAGGAAATTTGTATCAATACTCAGCCCTACTTTAAACAATGTCATATTTTATCATTTTTCCTTTCTTTTTTGTACTGTCAGCTGCCTCCTTTTCCACATTCCCATCAGATGCGCCAAAGGCTCTTGCTTTCAAAATAACCTATTTTATAACACCAGCTGTAGTAGCTGTATCTTCAGAATGGTAATGAGCAGCATACCTGTGTCATTTTGGTGAAATCTAGCACAGGCCGTGCACATGGTCTGTCCGGGTCCCTGCGGCGCTTCAGGCCAGGTTTGAGCAGGAGCAGGTCGCAGGGCTGAGAATGGCACCGTGGAAGTTGAGGAGGAAGAGCACGGCGCACCGAAGACGGAGTGCTGCAGGCGGACGAGGGCGAGGCAGGCACCGCCGGAGGGTGAGACGTGATTTGCGGGGGCACCGGAGGTGGCGGCAAGAACTGGGCGGCAGCTTCGCGGATGAGCACGGGAGAGAGGGAGAAGCGCCTCTGTGGAGGAGGCGGCGGGTGGAGCGGCGAGGGAGAGGAGGAGCATGAGGACGGCGAGGGGAAGAAGCAGCAGCAGGCGCCGCCTCTGGCACCGTCACTCGGATCCCAGGGGAACGTCCACGGCAGCGGGGAATCTGGGGAAAGGGCCAGACTGAAAAAGGTGGGGCTGGAAGAAGAATGCAGCGAGGAGTTGAGCGAGGAGCTGGGGGCACGCAGTGGACACGGCCCCCCCGCGCCCCCTCCACTGTGGCATCGGCGGTTCACTGGTGTCCAGACCTTGGAGGCGCTCGGCCGCCAGGTGTACCGGCAGCGTGAAAGGTCCTCTGGTACAGACAGCGAACGACAGTGGCGTTTGGGGGGTGGCGGGGGGGGAGGGGGAGGCCCAGGAAAAGACAGGTCCGTCACAGAGGTGCTAGGGGCGAGCGGACGGTTCAGGGCATCCCCCTCCGGCAGGTGGCTTTCTGGAGGACCCAGGGGCACAGGGCCGGGGGGGAAGCTGGAGCTGAGCACCCCCTGCAGGCTGGCCTTCGAAGGAGGGCAGAGCTGCCAGTAACTGCTCTCTGAAAGAGGATGGACTGAGCTTTAGGAGTTAATCATTCATCAAGACATCAGAAGACATTAGAGGTGAGCGTATTATGGATTTTTGTAGGCCCAAACCCAGAAACAAGCATTCTAGCACTTCCGGTAATATATTTAAAATACATTTATTTCATACTAAGAATAGTTCAAATCTTTTAACATATTTACTGATTTATCGCTCGAGACCTACTGATATAAAGTACTACTTGTGCAAAATGTACATTTAATATTAGCCTAAAATGTGTTTTAATGTCACTATTGATGGGGATCGTAAAACCTTTGAATAATATCGGTCTTTAAATGCAAGCTATTTAAAGTGTACCTGAAGTAGTGGTTGACCGATATTGGTTTTTTGACAGCCGATGCCGATATCTTGGAAAGCAGGGGGGCCGATAGCCGATATAAAGCCAATATAATTTGTTTTTAATTTTAATTCATATTTAAGAAATTTGAAATCATTTGACAATGGATTAAAAAATAAATGTGTAAAATAAACATACTTATACTCTAGAAGACAAAGTATTTTTCACAAATAAATAAATATTTAATAAAAAATATAATGTTTTATAATGGAAGTTTGTGTGCATTGGGAATCATATTTTTCAAATAAAGCCAGGGTAACACTCATTTTACATACAGCACACAGAGAAAATGACATGAATATGACAGTGGGCAAATGCATAAAGC
>NW_015667272.1:560383-568620 GCF_001515625.1 Sinocyclocheilus rhinocerous
ATTAGACATTCAAAGATTTGTTTAAATGATATAAATGCGTATTTGCTTAATGCTGACGGCAAACGAGAAAGTATTATAATGTTTGCCTTTCTATTACTAATAATATAAAAGCAATCGTTATAATACTTTTTGTATACATTTTAATTCCTTTGTTTAACCGTTCTATCTGATTATTAGACAGACTTCCATCCATATTAGACAGAACTGTTAACAACGACAGTAAACAAGAGGGAGAATGTGAGCACTGTGTGCTCAAGCGCTGCCGTTTTCAGCGCGCAATAATAAAAGTCCCGCCTCGAACACATTGGCCAAGCAGAAAAACTTATCGGCCGATGCCGATATTTGAAAAATAAATGCCAAAGGCCGATATATCGGCCTTGGCGATATATCGGTCGACCACTAACCTGAAGTATATTTGCAATAGTTCCACTTTAGCACAATCAAATATACTTCAGTATATTTTTAGTTAGACTTCAGTGCTACTTCCACACAAATAAAGTGCATTAAGTACAAAATTACTTCCAATTAAGCAGACTTTAAGTATACCAGTTTAGTATACTAAAAGTACAAGCAGGGTATTTTTATTAAGTACATAAATATGTAAATGTATTTGTAGAATACTTACCATGAAATAAATGTATTTCTAATACATTTTGATATATTTATTTTTTACTAGGGTTTACTTAGTAACAAGTGGCTAAATGGGACAACAGAGGTTGTCACTTGTCAGGGACATTAAATGTCATCATAACAAAGAGGTAAACTCTTACGAGCTATTCTAATTCAAACTATTAGGGATTTTTTTTAAATAAAGACAGGTGTCAGAAGATTAGTGGTGGTGATGTTGAAGTCATGTGACACTGGTGTAGTTTGTTTATGGCCTAGCTTTAGCTTTTTATTTCTGGAGATTATATTTAAGCTTGAATATTCATAAATGTTGTGTTAATTCGTGAAGATTATCATGATAAAATGCACAAGAATCATACTTTTGTTGATGGTTGATGGATGGTATTTTCGGCAATAATCCAAAAGTCAATGGAAAAGTCCTTTTGGGTTTTTGTCGAGGGTACCAGGGTGATGCTAATTTCTGAGTTGGCATACAAAAACACGTCAGTACTGCAGCATTCTATTTTGAATTTGCACACAAACCAAAAATATTACTTATTATTACTACAAATGATAAATTGCAAGAAATTATATAACAGATATTTCTGGCTATAAATTTTGATCGGATGAGCTGCAACTGGTCCAAGTGGCATTATTCAGCAACTGTAAACAAGTACATTTCACATTACACACCTTAATAACAAGTATTGACTTGTTTGGGACACGTTTTTATCTGTATGTTCACATTACTCTATATTTCTTCGCTTTCAAGTCTAATTAACAGCAATAAAAAGCAGTCCTGCCCACTGATAGTTGCTCAAAGATATCTCACAGCATATTTGTAAGCAAAATCTATACCGTTTGACATTTCAACTGCAGCATGGTATATGTATTATGTTTAAAGAATATTATATATATTAACATATATGGAACACATACAATATACATATTTGCATAATGATGACTTCCTGTATTCACTACTGTTCAAAAGACTGGTCTGCAGTTATTTGATCAAAAATACTGTAATATTGTGAAATAGAACAATTTAGAAAAACGTTCAAATTTTGAACAGTAGTGTAAATTCACACAAGTTTCTGTTACATGGTTCACCTTGATTTTGTTTTAAAAGGATTGTTCACCCAAAAATGAAAATTCTGTCATTAATTACTCACCCTCATGTCGTTCTAAACCTGTAAGACCTTTGTTCATCTTCGGAACACAAATTAAGATATTTTTGATGGAATCTGAGAGCTCTCTGACCTTGCATAGACAGCAAGGACCCTTACACGATCAAGGTCTAGAAACGTAGCAAGCACATCGTTAAAATAATCCATGTGACATCAGGGGTTCAACAGTAATTCTACGAAGCTACAAGAATACTTTTTGTGTGCAAAGAAAAAAAAATAACGACTTTATTCAACAATTCGTCTCCTCCGTGTCACCCTATAGCGCCATTTTGAAGAGTATCGCATACGTAAACAACGTATGCAATGTATGTGTGTGGATATGCTGTTTACGTTGTTTACGCTTTGATCTGAACGTAAACAGCGTATCCGCGCACATACGTTGCATACATTATTTGGCCTTCCGGAAGTAGATGCAATTAGGAATCATTGTTAAGATCTGTTTACAACAGAACAGCACAACCCAAATGTTCGAATTTGTGCAACGCATTTTATGGACGACAGTTTTGTGAACCTAGGAGAGTACGAGGCTGGCTGTGCACAAAGGCTATTTCTTAGCAGCTATTATTTAGAAAATCAATGAGGTTGTAGGGCTTATGGGAGTTTTTACATTTGTTCTAAAAAGATTAGTGGCATTATGCTCCATAATTAATTATTTTACACTCAACTGAAACTCAGAAAAACTCTGCACTCCAAACTAAGGAGCTAAAGACTTCCAGACACTCAAGAAATATGTTACATACCAGGCATCAATCCATCTGTGGGCCGGCTGGTTTTGGGGCTCTGGCGATGAAGTAGAGACTGAAAGAAGTAAAAAAAAAAAAAAGATTGCTTTAAGAGACAGATAAATGGGAAAGTGAAACATATCTGTGCTGAGATCTAAAGCACAAGCTTTACCAGTTTGCTGTCCAGTGGTTGTTGTTGATGCTGGGACAACGTTGTTGTTTAAGATTTAACGAAACCATGGCATGGCAAATTAGAGGAGGAAGGAAAGGTAGGAAAGAGGCTGATGTGCACTATATAAAACTGAAGCACTGTCCACCAAACATCCAGGACACACTGCTCGCTCGATCTCACTCGGGAACCATGATGTCGTCCTCACCTGGGACACAGAAGAAGTCAAATAAAGTATTAGATTTAAAATAGGTTTGATTATTTCTTAAGATAAAAACATCCATTTTTTAGTTGTTTATCTCTTTTGGTCTTTAGATGGTCTGTTTGGACTTTTCAGTTGTTTTTGAGTCATAGTATGTTATCACGAATGCTCAAAGGATCAAGAAAAAATTGATTTCTCATGATGAAACCCCTTTAAATAAATGTATGTGAACACTAAATGACTTGTTCTAAATTCAGGACAATACAAAATGGTGGAACAAAACAAAAGTCGATGGTAAAGGTTTAACAATAGCAGTTCCCTTTCAAGGGAACTTCGAACTGCGTCCTCTAGGGGTCGCTATGGGGGACGCCTCGTCGTGACCCGTGTCTGAAGCATACATTGAAAAAACACCAACAACACGTTGGCTGGCGACAGCCCATGACATCACTACCGGTGCGACTATAGTATAAATTTGTCTCTCTTTTCGAGGAAAGGGGGGCAGCCATCTGCTTCCCGCGGCTCAGGACCCACCGCTGCTGAGGCACGGAGGAGGATGGGCTCGTGGGGATCGCACGTGGATCCGGCTTATGAGTTTAAAAAGGGATTTTCCCTCTCGCGCTCGTCGGCTGTGGACGAGAGTAAGCTGCTGGAGGAGTTGCACACGATGCGGTGCTCCAGGCATATTAGGCTGACCTGCTGGAAGACCTGGATGAAGGCCTGATGAGGTACCTGAGTTTCGCCGCACCACAGATTTCACTCTCTGTGCTACTAAGCATGGCAGCTATAGTAGGTATTGAGAGACATCCTATTTTAATATAGCTGAAACAGTAGTATAAGCTGTTTTGGGAGAAGGGGGAAAAAAAAGACGGGCTCGGGTCGGTAATTCTGATAAGCTGTTGGACAAGGGCCGGGCTAGGGCCTGAACGTCATGTATTCGAGGCCCGTACTGGGCTCTAGCCTGAACATTTCAAGTGAGTAGCGGGGCAAACTGAAAGTTGATGCCGAAAGTACAGCACTCTCCTACCTTCCCTGCTGCGACTACTCTTGTTTGTAGCCTATGCGTTCCTTCGCTGGCATTTTCCACATTTCGTTTTTCTCCCTTAATAACAAATGTGTCCATTCTGATGCTCAATTTTACCGAACTAATTGCAAGAGCAAGCGGTAGCCCCTGTGTGACAGGTCAAGACTTAGTGTGATACTAGGTTCTTGGTCGTATCCCCTTAAAGGAATCCATTATGATTTTTAAGCATTAGCGGAGCTTCTCAATCGACCACTTCACACAACATTCATTCAACTCCCTCAAGAGCCAAACATGCTCCATTCAAACGCTAGATTCTCTCGAAAATCAGGCGAGAACAGAATCTGTTGCCACAAATGCACTCATGCAAATGCTGACTACTATCCCTCAGTTGAGAATCAAAGAAGAAAAGAGCTTCTTAACACCTTTCAGTCAGTCCCGCGAATGCATCAAAAATGAGCACATCCAGCTTCCAGAGTCGAATGCACTCCATCCAGCTTTTTCACTGAGAAATTGTCACAATGGGCTCATTCAGCTCCCTCAAAATCTTTAGTCACATTCTTTGCATGTACCCAAACCGTCTCCTGAAGACAAAGAAGTGCATGACAGACACCCATTTATACTCACAGTCACACTGGTAGGTACATCATAGGCTGTCACCAGCCAATATCAAGTCCATGTGTTTTGAAATGTGCTTCAGATACCGGTCATGCTGGATGCATTCCCCATACTGTCCACTAGAGGACGCAGTGTGATTTCCCATTCGAAAGGGAAATGTTATCTATAGGCCTACTGTAATTGAGACATTTCTTCAAGAAATTAATTATAAACAAAGTCATTTAGTGCAGAGGAAATTTAATGTCGGAGTGGGATTTGATCGAACGTTATTTTACCGTTGAGTGTGAGCGGTACATGAGTGGAGCATTCGCTTGGGCCATGAGCAACTGAGCAGAACGCATTGGCATAGAGCACAATATTGAGTTGAGTGTCACACCGCTCTGCTTCACTCAAATGCTCTGGCATATACCATTAGAAAAAAGATTATTTGTATATAAATAATCATTAGTAGACAGACTAACATGATAAGCTGGCTTTGATGTAAAATAAGTAGTGGTGGAAAGAGTACTATGAAACGTCTCAGGTTACTTATGTAACCATGGTTCCCTGAGTAGGGAACGAGACACTGCGTCCTCTAGGTTTCTTGCCATGCTGCGGACGCAAGCTTCAGATGAAGAAGTGAATGATGTGTGCTCCCGGCGCTTATTTATACTATAGTCGCACCGGTAGTGATGTCATGGGCTGTCGCCGGCCAACGTGTTGTTGGTGTTTTTTCAATGTATGCTTCAGACACGGGTCACGACGAGGCGTCCCCCATAGCGACCCCTAGAGGACGCAGTGTCTCGTTCCCTACTCAGAGAACCATGGTTACATAAGTAACCTGAGACGTTTCTCATGCAAATCTCTGGAGTTACTTAGCTGCTGAAATTGTAAAAAAAGACTATACCAAATGCAAAAGATACTAAAAGGAAGAATCAAACTGCCATCTCCATTTTGAAAAATCATTAAACACACCATGAGTCCAGCATGAAGCAGGAAAAAAAACTATAATTTCACCTCCATTACTTTCATACTACAAATAATACTCTCTATAAAGCAGGCACGAGAGCAGTCTTTATTAACTACGCTCTGCCTACAGCAAACATATAAAATTCTCTTTGATTAATGAGTGCTATACTCTTAAATTGCTGACATCACACTTTCACACAGAAACAAACTAGGAATTTCAGGTGACTGACTTGCATGTATTCAAAGTACCTCCAAAACAACACTGAAAAATAGGCTTGCACACCAACCAAATACACAACAACAACAAAAAAAACAGGATTTTTCTTCCCAGATTTCAAGAAACAGGCTAAATCTGGCAATTCATTTATTATAATCAGGTTAATGTGTTTGTGATTTTACATGAACAGAATGTGACCAATTCTAATTAATATTTGAATATTCTTGTGCTTTAAACTCAGTTATTCAGCATTTATTCTTCTTTAATTATATCATAATTAGAGAAGGCGACTGAAGTTCTCGCTCTCCAAACCCCGCTAAGGACTGTAACCCTGCAGGGCAAGGCCCAGCCTGCTAGCGGTCTCCCATTACAGCACACATGAATAGGGACTGCTTGGTGACAGGTGTCTGGGAAAGCTGCACAGTCAAGGAACCGGCTGTTCCTCTGGCCTGATGCCACTGTGGGAACTCCTACAAACACATCCTTCCCTGTCTGAGTTCACGGACACACGTAGCATTAAAACCACAAAATCATCCGACATGACTGTACTGGGTGCACGTTATTTAAATCAGGGGTTTACAGGGGGCCATAAAAGAGTGCTGGGGGTCATTGGAAAATGTAGAGAAAAACAATAAATTAAAAAGATTAAATAAAAAAATTAATTAAAATAAGTAGAAAACCAACTAAATAATAGTAACTAAATGACATTTGGGAGGAATTTGAGGGTCCCTTGAACAAGATGGATGAACAAATATAGAGGTCCATGGTATCTCAAAGATTGAAAACCCACGATTCTGTCAATAAAGTACACGCCAACTCATTGATTTAAGTTAAGAAAGAGCTTTAAAACCACATCATCCATCGTGACTGTATTAAATGGATAGTTCACTCAAAAATTTAAATTCTGTCATTAAAGGGTTAGTTCACCCAAAAATGAAAATTAGCCTGTGGTTTACTCACCCTCAAAGCATCCTAGGTGTATGTGACTTTCTTCTTTCAGACGAATCCAATCGGAGTTATATAAAAAATTGTCCTGGCCCCTCCAAGCCTTTCAATGGGGGTAAGCGGGTGTTGGTTGTCAACAGTTCAGAAGACGTGAAATAAAGTGCGCGCATCCGTAATAAAACGTCCCTCACACGGCTCCGGGGGGTGAATAAAGGCCTCCTGTAGCGAATCCATGCATTTTTGTAAGATAAATATCCATATTTCAAACGTAAACTTTTTTCTCATTTCCGCTGACTGTGGTACGCGGAAGTCGTTCAGGCTGATGACGTAAGACGTATGCGTCGTGCGCGCGCCTCTGAGAAATGCAGGAGCAAAGGAAACAAAGTTTCCTTACTTTAGCAAAGGAAAACCAGTCTCCTCTTGGCTTATATCGAAATCCTCCGACATTTTTCTTTACAAATCCTCGTTTTGTGCTTCTAATTCATAAACGGCGTTTTGTTTGGTCTCTGCGTTTGTCACTAATCACGCAACGTCGACGTCTTACGTCATCCGCCGGAACGTCTTCCGGTGAGGGACGTTTTATTATGGATGCGCACACTTTATTTCACGTCTTCTGAACTGTTGACAATCAACACCCGCTTACCCCCATTGAAAGGCTTGGAGGGGCCAGGACTATTTTTAATATAACTCCGATTGGATTCGTCTGAAAGAAGAAAGTCACATACACCTAGGATGCTTTGAGGGTAAGTAAAACACAGGCTAATTTTCATTTTTGGGTGAACTATCCCTTTAATTACTCACCCTCATGTCTTTCCAAACCCGTAAGACCTTCATTCATCTTCAGAACACAAATTAAGATATTTTTGATGGAATCTGAGAGCTCTCTGACCCTCCATAGACAGCAAGGATATTACCACGATTAACGCACAGAAACATAGCAAGGACATCGGAAAAATAGTCCATGTGACATCAGTGGTTCAAACGTAATTTTATGAATAATCAATGTAGTCAGCGTTGTTTACGTTCAGTAGACAGCGCGCATGCTGAACGTGAACAACGCTGATTATTAGGGGTGGGAATCACCAGAGGCCTCACGATACGATATTATCAAGATACTTGTGTCACGATACAATATTATTGCGATTTTAAATATATTGCGATATTCTTTTTCCAGCTTCCAATTATGTCCCCAAAGGAAAACTTTGACAACATCTGTTTTAACTAAAAAGAAACATTTCTCACTTCAGTTTTATTGTTGCAGTGCAAAATGGGATTGTCAAGCAGACAAACTGACCAACACTTTCATGAAAACCTGTCATAAATGTTGTATGCACCTGGCAAACTCAACTATTTGTATTACAGTCTAATCTAGTCCACCTTAATTAAATGTAAACAGGTATGCACTGCTGTGCTACTACAGGTATTTTGAACAGTGCAACTTGAAATTGTACTAAAAAGGTTTGCAGACCCTTTAGCAATTGGGGCATTTGAAAGTAAATTACTGTTAAATTAAAATTACTTACATCTATAGGGATGCACCGAAATGAAAATTCTGGGCCGAAACGGAAACCAAAAATTCTGGATGCACTTGGCCGAAAACCGAAA
>NW_015667272.1:569174-588210 GCF_001515625.1 Sinocyclocheilus rhinocerous
CGATGCCGCCCTCTTTATTTTACTAACTTACTGCATGCTGAAGGTGACCCAGCTGTCCTCACCAGAAAAAAACTCAACACCACCATCTAGTGCATTGAAAAGAAATTTATTTTATTATTCTACCAAATAGTATAATAAAAGATCGATACTTGGCGTCCGTGTATCAATACAGTATCACCGTGGAAAATATCGCGATACTATGCTGTATCGATTTTCCCCCCACCCCTACTGATTATGTTGATTAAGTTCTGGGGTACTCTCCAACATGGTGGAAGTCAATAACTCAGGGAGAAGAATTGCTGAATAAATTATGTTATTATTGTTTTCTTTGTGCACAAAAAGTATTCTCGTAGCTTTGAAAATTTACAGTTGAACCCCTGATGTCACATGGACTACTGTACCGATGTCCTTGCTATGTTTCTGTGCGTTGATCGTGGTAATATACTTGCTGTCTATAGAGGGTCAGAGAGCTCTTAGATTCCATCAAAAATGTCTTAATTTGTGAACATGAAGATGAACGAAGGTCTTACGGGTTTGGAACGACATGAGGGTGAGTAATTAATGACAGAATTTTCATTTTTGGGTGAACTATCCCTTTAATGTATATATGCTAGTGCACTTCATTTAAATCAGGGGCTTACAGGGGCCACAAGAGTGTTGGGGGTCCGTGGAAATTTTTGAGGAAAACAATAAAAGATTAAATTTTAAAAATTAAAAATAAAAAATAATAAAAAAAGATTAAAACAAGAAAATGAGTAGAAATGCAACTAAATAATAGTAACTAAAATAGTTATACCTGACATATGGGGGATTTGGGGGTCCCTCGAACGAGGCGCATGAACAAATATTGAGGTCAGTATCTAAAAGATTGAAAACCTACGATTTAGTCAAAGTAAACGCCAACTCATTGAAGTTAAGAACCGTCGGTAGTAATGACGTATCGTGGCGGTCACGAGTAGATTCGGGTTCGGTTCCGCCGTTGCCTTAGTAACGCGCTGAGCGGTCGCGGCTGATGGAGGCGATGGCGGGGGGAGGGGAGACTGCTGCCTGTCATCTCCATTATAAGCACATTAAGCGTGACATGTAGCACAACATACCCTTCGTCTACAATTCAAATTATTTGCTGAGATAAAAAATATATAAATTTCTCGATCACATCGACGCCAATATATCAAATCGCGCTGAAGGTCGGGGTAGGCCACTGGGTTACATTTCTGAAGCGTGCGCGTACGGTCTGCACGGGTCATTGGCCAAGTTTAACCATTCTGAGCATGCATACACATTAAGAGTATATTGATTTTTGCACGCCGAAGGCAAGCGAATGAATTGAGACTATAAAGAAGCATTGGTCGACATTAGGAAACAGAACGCGGTTTCATATCGCGTGCACCGGTTGTAAACTCTTTGCATTTTGCAGATTACGCTAACGATATAACACACCAAAAACTATAATTCTATATTTAGCATTTAATAAACCGCCATTCATTTCATGATAATTAAAAATAACAGACTATATGACAAGCCAATCAGGAACAGCCGACCCGGGCTACAGCTAACGCGCTGCTGTAAACAGGCCTGTTATATTTTTGTTTTCTTTGTGCACAAAAAGTATTCTCGTAGCTTTGAAAATTTACAGTTGAACCCCTGATGTCACATGGACTACTGTACCGATGTCCTTGCTATGTTTCTGTGCGTTGATCGTGGTAATATACTTGCTGTCTATAGAGGGTCAGAGAGCTCTTAGATTCCATCAAAAATGTCTTAATTTGTGAACATGAAGATGAACGAAGGTCTTACGGGTTTGGAACGACATGAGGGTGAGTAATTAATGACAGAATTTTCATTTTTGGGTGAACTATCCCTTTAATGTATATATGCTAGTGCACTTCATTTAAATCAGGGGCTTACAGGGGCCACAAGAGTGTTGGGGGTCCGTGGAAATTTTTGAGGAAAACAATAAAAGATTAAATTTTAAAAATTAAAAATAAAAAATAATAAAAAAAGATTAAAACAAGAAAATGAGTAGAAATGCAACTAAATAATAGTAACTAAAATAGTTATACCTGACATATGGGGGATTTGGGGGTCCCTCGAACGAGGCGCATGAACAAATATTGAGGTCAGTATCTAAAAGATTGAAAACCTACGATTTAGTCAAAGTAAACGCCAACTCATTGAAGTTAAGAACCGTCGGTAGTAATGACGTATCGTGGCGGTCACGAGTAGATTCGGGTTCGGTTCCGCCGTTGCCTTAGTAACGCGCTGAGCGGTCGCGGCTGATGGAGGCGATGGCGGGGGGAGGGGAGACTGCTGCCTGTCATCTCCATTATAAGCACATTAAGCGTGACATGTAGCACAACATACCCTTCGTCTACAATTCAAATTATTCGCTGAGATAAAAAATATATAAATTTCTCGATCACATCGACGCCAATATATCAAATCGCGCTGAAGGTCGGGGTAGGCCACTGGGTTACATTTCTGAAGCGTGCGCGTACGGTCTGCACGGGTCATTGGCCAAGTTTAACCATTCTGAGCATGCATACACATTAAGAGTATATTGATTTTTGCACGCCGAAGGCAAGCGAATGAATTGAGACTATAAAGAAGCATTGGTCGACATTAGGAAACAGAACGCGGTTTCATATCGCGTGCACCGGTTGTAAACTCTTTGCATTTTGCCGATTACGCTAACGATATAACACACCAAAAACTATAATTCTATATTTAGCATTTAATAAACCGCCATTCATTTCATGATAATTAAAAATAACAGACTATATGACAAGCCAATCAGGAACAGCCGACCCGGGCTACAGCTAACGCGCTGCTGTAAACAGGCCTGTTAAAGAAATAAAGATTTAAGATGTCTTTCCGTCACATACAGTGCGTTCCGTTCGGCTGTCTGCAAAAGCAAATTACTGCATCCCTGCCATGTGCTGCAGATTTGTTTACACACGTTTATGAAATGCAATTCTGCCCCGCGAACCGATTTCTAGCCATGCACAATGAGCCTGACTGCAGCGAAACTAGATATTAGATGAATAACATCGCATTTAAACGAAGACGCACTGATGATTTTCGACGATAATGGCTTACCTTGCGTCAACCGAGAATGGTCGACAAAACCCCAGGCCTTGTATGTGGCTCTCAACCGAGAGATTCAGCCGATTCGGTACAACAAGCTAAAGCAGGTCGGCTTGCTGTCTAATACACCGTCCTTGCTTCGGCCTGGAAATAGAGCTGTACACAATCCCCGACTGCTCTGCTTAACAAAAAACATACCGTTGAAATAACACGCTGGATCAAAAGCGAAACAGAGGATTTAAAGGATAGTGTAAAATTGAGAATTGGTCTGCTATTGCACGCTTGGTTGATACAGACTGTCTTCTCAACGTCGCCCACTAGGGAAAAATAAGTGCGCCCCATGGAGGTATTTGTAAATAACATTCAGGGCATGGACTCCGGTTCATCTTACAACGGGTCTTCATACAAACGCGTGGAAGGTGTTGTACGGGAACCGATAGAAAAACGCAAATATTACGAGGTGAATAAATGAACGATATTAATCTCGGAGTTGTCAAACAATAGCCTACAGTTCAGGGAGAGAACTTGACTCCTTTTGGACGGAGCCGATCCCGAGATAAAACGACACTCAGAATCATGGGAACTGTAGTGATTTCTGAAGGGATTTTTCCGTATTTTTGCAAATAACTCTAATTTAAGAGTTGGTTTTCAGGATTAATATACATTTAAGACAAAATTATTCTTAACGTGGCAAACAATTGTGTACAACTTTAGAAATTAACATACCTAGTCAGTGAACTTCAGTTCTTTGACCTAATAAAGACGAAAGATACGTTATTCGTTTAACGCATTAGGTGAGATTTAATGGATAAAAACATACAAAGAAATTGTAGCGCAACAATTTAATGACATAGGCAGAGTCAGCTTGCCAGTCCACAGCTTTATTAGTTTTTCCATTCATAGAGGTACACACACACACACACAGACAAATGAAAACAAACTTCTGAACTTCCTGTTTTTAGAAAAACAGTGAGGTGACAAATAAGAGGAAAAGAGTGTTAGGAACAGAACGAAAGGAATAGAACCTGTGCTTTAGAAGGGAAAGAAACTTAAGGAAACCAGAAAGTGAGGAACAAAGTAGCAATAACAGGTACTTTAACTTGTACAATATTGAAACATTCATTTGGAGAGGATGCCTTGATTACAAAATACATAAAGTGCACAGCATACTGAACTAGGAGACAGTGATCCAAGTGTAATTCAAACATGGCTGGAGAACAAGCTTTGCACCTGATCTGTGCAGACCATTGGCATGATTTGACGAGACGCTACGTAAATCTCCAGAAAGGCTCTTCATGCAGCAAAGGCGCCTGGTTTTGGTTGTGGTCAGTCTCGAGGAGAAATCGCAACCATCCTAGGACATTCTCCTGTGCCGTTAGGCGACTGCTGAAGGTGTAGCCCAATCCGGGCTGAGAGGTTTGGCTCCGGTGGCATGGGACTCCAACCTGGACAGAAGAATCTCAGTTAGCACCGAAACCATGCACTGTACTTTACAAGAGAAGGACATTGGTTTTATATACCACTACCACAATATACCACTTCAAACAACTCCATTGACTCAATATTTAGGTCTGACCTGAGTGGCATTAGAATACAGCCAAGGACCATCGGCAGAAGGTTGTGAAACAATGGCCGACATGGTATCCGGCGCCATTTCCCACTTTGTGCCCTCCTTTTCACCACCGTCGCACAGCTCTGTATTCATCTTCTCAAGCAAGCTCTGCCTAAGTGTTTAATTTAGCAAATTAATAGAATTACTGCAAATTTAAAAACCGTCTTTGAACACTTACAATTGATCAACAGGGTCTTGTCCCTCCATGTCTTTCTGGGAAGCAGATGGTGGGTCCCATGCATGAAGCGCTCTCCGCCAGAGACGGACTTGCATGTCCCAAGATCTGCGGCTATATTTGCGGTATTTGTTTGGAGTGGAAGGGTGAATCCCAGGCACACGCAGACGCCTGAACAGTTAGGAAATAATATAACCAGGAACCTTTCAATACAATCAGGAGAACATTTAGCAAGAAAACAAAAATAAAAATGGGGGGAAAGTTAAGTTGTTAGCAATTTAATAAAATTTCACCAGTTCTCACTTTGGAACTTGTTGAGCATAGCTCTGGTAGCCACAAGTGTTCTTTCCATATTGAATCTGTTTTTGTCTACGCTTCAAAACTGCCTCATTGGTCTCGAATTGTGCCGGGTCAGCATTGTTGGGGCACCACTGTCGCCCTGATGGTGACCTACAAAACAAGTTATTTAATCAGCTGGCACAAGAAGGCTAAATATGTACATATACACACTTTTTTTTTTTTTTTTTAAATAAAAGCAATACATTTACACACACACACAAGAGGGAAATTCTATTTAAAATCACTTAAAAGTACTTCATACTTAATAGAATTGCATATGTACACACTGTTTATTAAAAACGTTGTTTGGAGTGGAAGGGTGAATCCCAGGCACACGCAGACGCCTGAACAGTTAGGAAATAATATAACCAGGAACCTTTCAATACAATCAGGAGAACATTTAGCAAGAAAACAAAAATAAAAATGGGGGAAAAGTTAAGTTGTTAGCAATTTAATAAAATTTCACCAGTTCTCACTTTGGAACCTGTTGAGCATAGCTCTGGTAGCCACAAGTGTTCTTTCCATATTGAATCTGTTTTTGTCTACGCTTCAAAACTGCCTCATTGGTCTCGAATTGTGCCGGGTCAGCATTGTTGGGGCACCACTGTCGCCCTGATGGTGACCTACAAAACAAGTTATTTAATCAGCTGGCACAAGAAGGCTAAATATGTACATATACACACTTTTTTTTTTTTTTTTTAAATAAAAGCAATACATTTACACACACACACACACACACACACACATAAGAGGGAAATTCTATTTAAAATCACTTAAAAGTACTTCATACTTAATAGAATTGCATATGTACACACTGTTTATTAAAAACGTTACTTTTAATATTAGTATTTGTCTAAAAATATTAAACATTTAGAATTTTGTATGCATATATACAAATTGTATTAATTCATAAATACTATTTCTTTTCTCTTCAATAACCATATTAAGAGACCTGTTGATCCCATCAATGTCTTCTGTTCCAACAGCAACACTAGCTGTAGACATATTCAGGATGCACCGCTCAAGAATGGATGACCTGAACGGAGAATCGGCTATTTAAATGGTTAAAACCTTCTTTAAATTAGTTGTTTAACTTCTAAAGTGTCTGATACAAAACTTTCACACCAAAACGTCAGATATGCAACCAAAGTTCATTGAATAAAAACAGACCTGCGAGGCTTCTGAACAGCAGAAGTCTTTTCTCCATTATATAAGACTATCATACACTGAACTGCAGCCTGGTAGAAGCCAAGGTTCTGGGCTACATGGGAGAGAGTGTGTTTTAGTCTTGAAGTCTTGGGCAACGTCTGTTGGCCACAAATGAAGAGGCAGACCTCTAAAATACAAACAAAAGACAAGCTACAGCAACACATAACGATATTTCAAATGTGCAAACTGAATTTTAAAAACATACAACCACGACTCAAAAGGGCTTTGAAGAAGGCTCTCTATGCGTGTTGTCATGATTTTGGCTACAGCCACACAACACATTGCGTTTGACAAAGCTTTTTATCAGCGGCAGGTGTAACGGGGCGGGGCTCTACAAATGAGACAGGTAAGGCCACTAATCATTAAAAAAAAATCTAAACAATTTACAAAATAAAATAATATCGTCATAACGATTTCATGAGGAAGGAAATAAATTCTCTTTTTTATTTTTTTATTTATTTAGTCATGTGAACTGAAAATGTCTAGTGTACAGTGTTTGATCGTTGCCACGGAGAAAAAAAAACTGTCAAAAAATATGTAGCTGTCAAGAGTTTACAGTAAATATTTCACTGTTTAGACATTGGCAACAAAATAACTGGCAGATAATATATACTAGCCTATATAGAACTGGTTATTCTATACTATATAGGGTAAGTTATCAATGTAATCTGCCACTAAACAGCTTATTTTATTTATTCAGCAAAAACAATAAAACAGCTATGAAACACAAAACTATTCGTGTAAATCACGTTAAACGTAACCATATAAAATCTGTTTTGTCCAGTTAATATTGTGTTTAAAGTTGTTGTTGTTGTTTTCCATGGTCAGCGACAGCAATTTTATTGATTTGATCAGAGATCGGCTTTGGTTGGATCCATAGACTGTATGGTTGGATCACTTGAAATAGAACGGTACTTGTTTACGACAGCAACACACACTTTACGGCTTCACGATAGCAAAATGGCGTCTGGCAGTGGGGTAAGAATTTTGTTAAGACTTTTTTTTAGATTTCCTTCTTTGTTTAGAATTTTAATCTATCCGCTTTCTTTGACAATTGTTTATGAACTAAATCTGTTCTTAATTTCTTCTTTTATGAAGTGTAGATGTCGCGGTAGCTGGGAAAAATGAAAGCTAGTTGAGGGTTGTGGCTCCAGATGGTTTTGTTTTGTTGTCGTATACAAAAACAAGAACACGGATATATTTAACTATGAGACGTTTTGCAAGCTGGTATCTCTAGTATTGCTGACTGACAGCCTTGTTAAACTATCAGTATGATCAGATGGGTTTTTATTCATGTTGGATCTTGTGCACATGCTTTTCTATGCATTTTCAGCAGATTTCTGAATACGGCTGATGTGATTCCTTTGTTTAACATGTTTATAATAGCATCTGTTTGTTTTTGTAGTCCAAGAATGATTTTCGTCGTAAATGGGACAAAGATGAATATGAACAGCTGGCCCAGAAACGACTCACAGAAGAGAGAGAGAAAAAAGATGGTAAGCAAAACTGTATTGTAACCTTTCATATATATATAAGAATGCATTTATTACATTTTATGTTAGATTGTCACATATAAGGTCAAATAAAATTAGCTCAGCTGACAATAGTTCATCCAAGTAAATTTCTAGCAGTATTTCTTATGTTATCCATCTTTTCTGTTCTCTAGGCAAGCCTCTGCCCCCCGTCAAGCGGGAGCTTCTCCGCCACAGAGATTATAAAGTGGATCTGGAGTCAAAACTGGGGAAGACAATCGTCATCACAAAGACCACAGCACAGGCTGAGATGGGAGGGTGGGTATCTGCTGTACAATGACTGTACTATGACTGCATCAGCATGAGTTTATGAGCAAGTGAGTGGGCTGTGCGATTAATCAAAATCGTAATCATATCACGATGTGAACATGCATGGTTTCTAAACTGCAGAAAACACTATCTATGCAAAGATATGGTGCCTGCAAATGTTGTCAATAAAGCCGCAACTACTACTTCAGCTAATAGTCAACATCTGTTTTGATAAAGCTTTCCAGGGGCCTGTACCATGATGGTAGTTGAACAAATACAGAGATACAGGATTAGTTTCGAGTTGACAAAACCAAACCACTCCAATCCGGCTTTGTTGGTACCATGATGCTGATCATCAACTTTCTTTGTCAACTCGGGCTTTGATCCGGAGCATGTGTACATGAATGTATGACATCACTGGCGAACAGCCAATCACGAGCCTTGGTTAAAGGTTAAGAGATTGAAGAATATGATTAATTTAAATGCATTTACAATTTTAAAAAAGTACTTTTTAATGAAAGTGGACAAATAAAATAAATTATCTTTCTCTATCAGTGCAGTCACAAGTGAAACTTGTTAAGTTAGTTTATATAGTTGAAAATATACAACAATATAGACTCGAAATCATATAAAATAACTAAGTAATTATCATTAAACCCAGACAATTTTTAATTTATTTTTTAAGTACTAGTGACCTTTAATTTGGAGCAAGAGAAACTGGGGGAGTGACTTTTTTGCGTCAAACAATTTGTCACTTTGCTCACATCTGATTGGTCCAATTTCAGTTTGAGATCTCTTACCCAGAACATAACCTGCCCCGGAGCAGGTTAGCTGTGGAGTGTAAGTTACCATGGCAATGAAGGCCGTTAAAAGCCAAGCCACTTTCATGGTACCTAAAACCCAGGATTGGTGCAAACTAAACCGAAACTTACTTGGCTAGCCAGCTAATCCGGCTTCATGGAACAGGCCCCTGGTTTCCTTTTGAAAAATGTTTCAATTTAAATTCATAAAACCAAAATGCATTTATGAATGTAAAGTGTCAGGAAATATTATGTCAAAATGGTGATTAAAAGTCTAAATGAAATCGCAATATTGATTAAAATAATAGTGATTAGTGTTTTGTTTTGTTGAAACATAATATATGTTGTAATGTATGAGTCTTTTCATTGGCTGACAATATTTCAGGGTGTTGTGCTATTTCTGTTGATATAATTATGTATTTCCTTCCTCTCAGGTACTACTGCAATGTCTGTGATTGTGTAGTAAAAGATTCTATAAATTTCTTGGATCATATCAATGGTAAAAAACGTAAGTATTGCGGTGTTTGTGCTTTTCTTGTATTTTTATGCAAAATATTAATATTACATAATATATATGTAACACGTAGCATATATTCATATTTTCACACTCTATATGTACAAATCCTTATATGTGATATTTAAATGAATGTTTATATTATCTTTATATAACAGTTCTTTGTATATTTGTGACCCTGGAGCACAAAACCAGTCTTAAGTCGCTGGGGTATATTTGTAGCAATAGCCAACAATACATAGTATGGGTGAAAATTATAGATTTTTCTTTTATGCCAAAAATCATTAGGATATTAAGTAAAGAAAGTGTTCCAGCACCCTCAGATTCCAGATTTTCAAATAGTTGTGTATATGCTTATTTATTCAGCTTTCAGATTATGTATAAATCTCAATTTCAAAAAATTGACCCTTATGACAAGTTTTGTGGTCCAGGGTCACATATATTTTTCTCTTTTTTTTTTAGTGCTAATTTTTTATTCCGCACTTATTCCGTTACTTTTATAATTCAGTGTCTAGCTGTTGTATTTCTGTAGAAAAGTCAAATATTTTGTAAGCACACTTGGCCAGTAGCATTTTCTAACTGGATACATTTATTTTGCCATGACACAGATCAGAGAAACCTGGGAATGTCCATGCGAGTAGAGCGCTCTTCATTGGACCAAGTTAAAAAACGGTTTGAAGTAAACAAGGAAAAGCAGAAGGAGTATGATTTTGAGGAACGAATGAAGGAGTTGCGAGAGGAGGTCAGTGTTGAAATTGAGGTTCATTTACGGACAGGTGACATGCAGATAAATGTCTTGAAGACCAGTGCATCTTAACTCACAATTGTAAACAAAAATATCATTTTTGTGATGTCCAGTGCATGCTTTCTGTAACGGTACTTAACTTGTCTGAAAAAAAAAATCAAAACTTTAAAGTGATAATTAACCGAAAAAATGAAGATTTGCTCACCATCAGGTCATCCGAGATGTAGGTGACAAGCAGTGTGGAGTGATGTGAATGAATCATTCTTTTGAACTGATAAAACAGTTCACTAAATTGGCCTGAACTGACTGAACTGTCACTGCTTAACTGTGTAAACAAACTGGTGAATCTGTCATTTGGACCAGTTCTTTGAAATGAAATGACCGAAAGAACCAGTTTGTGGAAAAGAATCAGACTTCCCCATTTGCCTGAGCTTTTGGATTAAAGGTAATATGTTCAGTTTCTTGCACAGACCAGTTACTTTGCTTCAATGTATCAAAATATTTAATATGTCAGAATATAACCAGGAGCTGTCAGTATTAACTTTGTATTGCCGGTGTATGCTTTTTTTTTATAACTCTTAATTGCCGGTAGCCTCTAACTTGCATTTATGAATCACCAAGGACCACGGTTTCAGCTCAAAAATGTTTTTACTATTCTACTAAAGAAAAAAAAAGTCACCTACATTTTGCATGTCCTGAGGGTGTGTAAATTAATACATACTATCATACAGCATACTATCATTTTTGGGTAAACTGTCCCTTTAAGAATTGATTTTTTTTCTGGCAACAGCATATCAGTGCTCTAAGTTCATAGCCTATCCTATATATTTTTTCCCCCATGCTGCTGTTAAGGAGGAGAAAGCAAAAGCCTACAGAAAAGAAAAGCAAAAGGAAAAGAAAAGAAAGGCAGAAGAAGATCTCAACTTTGAAGATGATGATGAAATGGCTGCTGTGATGGGATTCTCAGGTTTTGGATCCTGCAAAAAAGGCCACTGATCACTCATTTGAAACGTTTGCTCACCAAGGCCTTCTCTGAATGGGTATCCCTGAACTGTATGAACATTTGCAAGAACTTCATTATTGTTTCACAGGACCATACAGCTTTTATCCCATATTCTGTTAAATCCTTCTGATTCAACATGTGGTGGGTAACCTGATTTTGGCCCTTGATCATAGAACATCAGCATAACTTCGTCAATCTAAATCGAACCCCTTGTTATAATGACGTTTTTGTTATAAGGTCGTTGTGTAAATAGGGCTGCATATGCATAAATGTTTTATGAGTTGTGTCTGAAGTTACCCTCTTATACCTTCCACACAATGAAACAGAAAAGGTTCAAATTAAAACAATATGACCTCCTTTGAAGATAAAACTTGATGCTTCTGTTCCTTAACGTCTCTGTAGATGCGGGGCAGACAAGGGTATGATAAACCTGTTAATTGTGTAATTATAGAGTTTTTTTTTTTTATTATTATAAAGAGACTGATAGATTGTAATGTACTGTAATGTAATGTAAAAACATTATCTAACATCCTTTCAGAGTTTTCTACTGTATTAAAGACTACAGCCATAATACAGTGAGTGTGTGCATATATGTAGTTCATTTTATTAATTTTATTAGTTAAATTACTTACAGAATTATTATTTACTCTACATATAGAGCACATATAGTGCATATAATAAAAATGAATTCAACATTTTAAAAATAAGCATTTCCTACTTGACTAATTACCCAAACTAAAGTAAAGTAAAGGAAAAATTTTAGCTGATATTGATTTATATAGTACCTTACCACCAGGTGGTGCTATTGGCTCCCATAAATTTACTGGCAAATGAACATTTACATCTGTCACAATAATCAATAAAACGGAATAAATAAAAAATTTTGAATAAATAAATGCCAATTCACAACAATAAATTATTATTATACAAAATATTCCAACAAAAGACTAGCCAAAAAAGTGAATTCGTAAAGAGAAGCGGCTCGGCTGTTCACACAGCACAGACACATATGGTGACACGTACCACACGGTTCTGTTCTTTCATTAGCCTACAAATGCCATTGCCATTGTGCATAGATAAAGAGGAAATATAATGTGTCTGTTGTAGCAAAAATGAGGAAAAACTGAGCATCAATGAGCCATTGAGACTGTAGAATGAGTTCTAAACAATTCAATTCAAGTTTATTTGTATAGCGCTTTTCACAATACAAATCGTTGCAAAGCAGCTTTACAGAAAATTAAGTTTCTACAATATATTTAGTAGTAGCCTAGCTTGTCAGTGATGACTGTCAAATTGATGTACATATGGCAGAAATGCACGGTAAAGTTCAGTTAAAGACGTAATCAAACAGACGATGAACACTATTAACAGCAATGATTATACAGTATGTTGCAATCAAACTTGTAGCAAAATTTGGTAGTTTATGTTGTTTCAGGGT
This sequence comes from Sinocyclocheilus rhinocerous, assembly GCF_001515625.1. Lineage (NCBI taxonomy): Eukaryota > Metazoa > Chordata > Actinopteri > Cypriniformes > Cyprinidae > Sinocyclocheilus > Sinocyclocheilus rhinocerous. The sequence continues at coordinate 581,878 of NW_015667272.1, forward strand.
TAGCATCATCTGAGGTCCTCTCAGGTCTTTGTAATGATGGGGTTGGCATCATCTCTTCTCAGGTGTTCGGTCATCTCAGGTCTTTGTAAGGGCTGGATCCAGACTGAAGCTTGTGTAATTCCTATATGCAGAAACAGAGAAACAAATTGACATAATTAGCGTAGCTGCTGTTCCAACCAAGCAAAAATGATTTGTTCAACCCAAGCTAAGGAATAATAATGTGCATTTGATCAGATATAACTGCAGTACAAGATTATGAGATGCATTATTTGAATGCTTGACCAAAGACATGTGTCTTTAATCTAGATTTAAAGGGGTCATATGATGCGATTTCAAGTTTTCCTTTCTCTTTGGAGTGTTACAAGCTGTTGGTGAATAGATAAGATCCCTAAAGTTGCAAAGACTAAAGTCTCAAACCCAAAGAAATATTTTTTATAAAAGTTAAGACTCGTCCACGCCCTCCTAAAACGCCTCGTTCAAACACGCCCCCACATATCTACGTCACTGTGAAGATTTGCATAGCGGCGCCCAAATGTTCACGTGAATAAAGAAGGCTAACTTTATTGTTGCTGCCGCCGCCATGTTGTGAAGATGCTGTGTGTTTCGTTGCAAAAGCGAAAATACTTTGTTTGGCCTTCCAAAAGAGGACACGACTAGAAATCAGTGGTTAAGTTGTATTTACAACACTGTTCCAGAACAGATCAACCCAAATATTCAGATGTGTGCAACGCATTTTACGGAGGACGAGGACTGTTTCCTGGGAGAGTAGCTTACAATGCCGGTGTTCTGACAAATAATGCTGACTCACAGCCTGTATGACACACAAAAGTGTATATTTCAAGACAATAAAAGTTATTTTAAAGTTACATACTAAGATGTACTTTAGGTTGGTCAAAAAACTTTTAAGTTCAACTAATTGCATATATTTAAACTAAAATAAATTTTCTTTTATATGTAAATAATATGAAATTAAGTGTTCATAAACATTACATTCAGTTCACATTTAAGTATATTCTTTAAAATTGTGTTATTTCTGTAATAATTATTTTTAAAGCTATGCTAAATCCTTATTTTCCCTGTAAGGCCCACTGTTGTAATATTACAACATCAGTTTTAGCTTGATTAAAATAAAGCTGCTCATGTTTTTTTTTTCTCTAAGACCACATTTACACAACTTAAGTCAAGTTTATTTGTACAGCGCTTTTCACGATACAAATCATTGCAAAGCAACTTTACAGCAAATTAAGTTTCTACAATATTTAGTGGTAGCTTATCAGTGGTGACTGTCAATTAATGTACATATGGCAGAAATGTACGGTAAAATCAATTTAAGACGTAATAAAACAGACGATGAACATTATTAACAGCAATTATTATATGATGCAATCAAACTTATAGCAAAGTTTGGTAGTTCTGTATGTTGTTTCAGGGTTGGCATCATCTGAGGTCCTCTGAGGTGTCAATCCCGTGGCAGAAACAGAGAAATAAATAGAGACATAATTAGCGTAGCTGCTGTTCCAACCAAGCAAAATTTATTTGTTTAACCCAAGCTAAAGAATAATAATGTGCATTTGATCAGATATGACTGCAGTACAAGATTATGAGATGCATTATTTGAATGTTTGGCCAAAGAGATGTGTCTTTAATTTAGATTTAAACAGAGAGAGTGTGTCTGAACCCCGAACGTTATCAGGAAGGCTATTCCAGAGTTTGGGAGCCAAATGCGAAAAAGCTCTACCTCCTTTAGTGGACTTTGCTATCCTAGGTACTACCAAAAGTCCGGAGTTTTGCGACCTTAGGGAGCGTGATGGATTGTAGCGTGGTAGAAGACTAGTTAGGTACACAGAAGCTATTAAGGGCCTTGTAGGTAAGTAATAATATTTTGTAACTGATACGGAACTTAATAGGTAGCCAGTGCAGAGACTGTAAAATTGGGGTAATATGATCATATTTTCTTGACCTGGTAAGGACTCTAGCTGCTGCATTTTGGACTACCTGTAGCTTGTTTATTAAAGATGCAGGACCACCACCTAGCAGTGCATTACAATTGACCAAACAATGCATTACAATAGTCCAAACAGGGGAAGTACAGCCCCTTCATGAACAATCTCAAGCATCGGTCACAAAATGCTCAAATAATTGAATTTAAAATTAGCAATAAAAAAGGAAAAGAGTGTTTTATAGAGCCACTCCAAAAATGTACCATGTAACGATACTTTCCACTAAAATAAAATAAAAAAGTGTGGGAGCCCCTTAAAACATTATTGACATATATAAACAACAGGATGACATTACTCTGAATCAAGACCGCTGACTTTGCCCTCAAAACAGATCTTAATACACCCACTGAACCACCTCCTATTTCGTAAGCAGCCAGGAAATGGAAATAACTGTGTGACAAGGCAGGGCCATTGTATGTGTTTTGGTGCATGACATCAAGTACATGTAATATGATAATCATATCTGAACATCCGTTTACAGGTTCGTGAAGCAAATACACAAAAATACACTTACAGCTACATCAAAGTGGATATTCAGTGATGGAAGCACATTTACCGAGATATTTCCATGAACTAACCCCTAGAACAGGAGCAACTGAAAGCTTGAAACTCATAGTTTCCAGTTGTGGGTGTCATATGCGAACAGTTCAGGAGCTGAACCAGCCGTCCGTGTTGCAGGTCATGATCCACATAATCTTTCACACCATCTGACTTTTTGTTAGTTTCTTTTGCAAATGTGGTTCTTAGATGGTAAATAGCAGCACAATTCCCATAATCCAATAATTTGGGTGCTTGTTTAAAAATGAAGCTACAAAAATTCCACAATTTAACCAGGTTTGTTTTTTTCTTTTTCTTTTAAAAAAAAAAAGCTCAAATAAAATGCTAAAATAGTTCTTAATTATCAGTCTGAATGTTAAATTCAAACTGAAATGTTACATATTTAACCCCAGAAGCATCAGCTAATGGCGAATGAAGCTCTGAACTAAAAGATGAAATTAAAAAGTGAATATAATAAAATGATGGTGTATATTACAACTTTGATGAATATATTTTGTTTTGTAAACTTCTAAACTTTAAATCAGTCATGAAGTACTGCTCATACATTGACTTTGCTCGTGTTATCTTATGTAACTAGCAAGGGTTCATTTGCACTAAACAGCTCTTTTATCAACATTCAAAACCAAAATGTAAGAATCACATGACATGTGGAACTGGCAAGATGTAGATAATGAGGCAGATAATGAAATAATAATGTAGTTTTAAACTTGCATTGTGTGTTTAGGATCTCACTGAAGACTTAAATGAACATCAGATTGAGTCCAGTAGTTCATAATGTCCAGTGCTTATAGTCTACATCTGTCAGAGGGGTCGAAGATGAATTATAATAAATGAAGAAATAGCTTCTTTTTTTCATGAAGGGGCTGTACTTCCCCTATTTGTCACAACAATCATTAACAGGAAGTCTATGGGGAAGTGGATGTCATTCTTTCTTTTCATACTGTGCTCAGGCAAATCCGGGGTGTTGGGCTTTTTAGTTATTTTTGAAAATGTTGGTCGAATTTTGAGTGTTTCTCCCGCTTCTACATTTGAAACAGAGTGATTCTGTCACTGAAGTATTATCTCGTGATTTCTTTTCTTCTTTGATTTGGCACCAGTCTCCTCGTCTTCTCAGGAGACATAGTGTCAGACACAGTGAGAGTGGCAACTTTTTTTTTTCTTTCTCAATGCTTGTTGGTTTCTGGGATTTGATATTCATAAGTAAGTGTAGCGCGTTTGGAATAATGAGTTCTGATAGTATTCCATCCAAATCGGAGGTTCTGAGCTGGGATTCACAACGGTTAGCAGACTTTCTGAAGAAAGTAAGTTGCTTTCTCTTTCTATGTTTCAATGTAAAATATGAAGTGAAATTAAAAACCTATCTGTTGTAATTAATGTGTTATTAAAACGTTTATTTTATAGACGTTCAGCACATGTACTATGAATTTGGTACTGTTTAAAACTGAGAGACATTTGTTATGCATCAGTGAATCTTAAATAGAGTTGAATGTATATTTAATGATATTTAATATTACATTATGTTGGAGATATGGTTATTTCTTTGAGCCTGCATGTTCAGCTGACAGACTTTCTTTTTCATGATCTTTAGCGGAATCTAACCGGGTGTGATAAGGTCGTGACACGGTATAACATCAATGGACAAAGGTTCCTGGTATGTATGTTTATAAAAAATTGAGTCTAGCAGTTTTGGTATGTCACAACCCAAAACTGTGTCACAGATCTGTTCTGATCGCAGACAGCAGGGGGAAATTAATAAATTCAAGAGGCATTTAGAAACCAGAATTGACCATTTTCAGCACATGTATACATAATCATCATTTTGTATGCCATGTTCATTTAGTATATGCCTAATTTTAGCCTTATGCATTTTGTGGTAATGTGAATTAAACTTGTTTGATTTTAAGGATGTTTTTGTTTGCATTTGTAAAAAAAAATATTACATTTTCTTAAATATTTATATTCATTATGGAGCACAGACAAAAATGTGCCTTTACAAAACAGATGTCTGTGGTCTGACTCGATGTGAGATCATTGTTTCCCTTGGTCCAGCAATTCAGGAAGTGCTGTTATTAGAAACTAACTACCAAGTAAACTGCTAACCTCTAAAAACTCTCAAGAATTTCTGTTTTCAAACAACCAACTCCTAATCGGTTAGAAATAAGTTCTAAATGTGTTTATGTGTGTTTCTATCTATGTTCAAGTGAGCCTTCAAATGATTTTGAAGGATTGAATCATTATAGCAGTGATTAATATGGTTTTAACCCTAACTGATGCAGTGCATAGCATTTATTGCTTAAACAACCATGTCGGAAGATGTACCCATGGACCTAATCTAGGATGCCAGTGCCAAGATTGTGGCTCAAATTGTGAAAGACTGGCCACCGCAGATTCCTGACCTTAAAATCACTGAAAGTCTTTGGGAGGTGCTAGAGTCAGCTTGTCCAAAAACACACCCTAATACAGGGTTCCTCAAATCTTGCCCTGGAGGGCCAATGCGCTGCAGAGTTTAGCTCCAACCCTGATCAAACTCACCTACCTGTGATTTTCTAATGATCCTGAAGACATTGATTAGCTTGCTCAGGTGTGTTTGATTAGGGTTAGAACTAAACTATGCAGGAAAGTGGATCTCGTGGGCCAGATTTGAGGATCCCTGCCCTAATATATCATTGGACAGCCTTTAGCTTTGCTAGCATTGTGCGTTCGTTATGGAATTGTTTCGACGATGTTATGTAATGTCACAACATACATTTTTGGCTCAGATGTTGTATTGACAATGGGAGAGTCTCTGTAAACACTCTGTAAAGTCAACTCCAGGTCAGGACAATGAAATATATACATGAAAATTGTTCCTCGTGCTAATTAAACCATTATTTCATGGTTTGGGCCCTATGACATTGTCATCCTGGAATATGGACCTGTACATCTTCCAACATGGCTGTTTAAGAAATTAAAAGCTATACACACTGCATCAGTTAGAGAGTAAAAAGAATTGTTACAAAACATGACAGAAATGTATTAATCAATGCAATAATGATCCAGCCGTAAACTCTTCAGTATTTTGCTTATTTAAATCCAAATGGTGACTTTTTTTATTTGGCCATGCAGTGTACATATGCATAGACACACTACCAGCCGAAAGATTTTGAACAGTAAGATTTTTAATGTTGTTGTTTTTTTTTTTAAAGAAGTCTCTTCTGCTCACCAAGTCTGCATTTATTTGATCCAAAGTACAGCACAAACAGTACAAATTTGAAATATTTATACTATTTAAAAGAAACTGTTTTCTATTTGAATATATTTTAAGTAATTAAATAGTCATTTATTCCTGTGATTTAAAAGCTGAATCTTTACCATTATTACTCCAGTCACATGATCCTTCAGAAATCATTCTGATTATTATGCTGAAAACAGCTGAGTATAATTTTTTCAGGTTTCTTTGATGAATCGAAAGTTCAGAAGAACAGCGTTTATCTGAAATAGAAATCGTTTGTAACATTATAAATGTCTTTATCATCACTTTATCATCAATTTAAAGCATCCTTGCTAAATAGAAGTATTAATTTCTATAATTTCTTTCCCCCCCCAAAAAAAATGATATGATGTATAATGTTGCGAAAGCTTTTTATTTCAGATAAATGCTGATCTTTGGATCTTTCTATTCATCAAAGAATCCTGAAAATGTACTCAACTGTTTTTAATATTGATAATAATAATAATAATAATAATAATAAATGTTTCTTGAACAGCAAAACATATTAGAATGATTTCTGAAGGA
>NW_015667272.1:589411-591684 GCF_001515625.1 Sinocyclocheilus rhinocerous
TTTTAAAATGTAATTTATTCCTGTGATTTCAAAGCAACATTTATCTGAAATAGAAATCTTTTGTAACATTATAAATGTCTTTATCATCACTTTATCATCAATTTAAAGCATCCTTGCTAAATAGAAGTATTAATTTCTATAATTTCTTTCCCCCCCCAAAAAAAATGATATGATGTATAATGTTGCGAAAGCTTTTTATTTCAGATAAATGCTGATCTTTGGATCTTTCTATTCATCAAAGAATCCTGAAAATGTACTCAACTGTTTTTAATATTGATAATAATAATAATAATAATAATAATAAATGTTTCTTGAACAGCAAAACAGCATATTAGAATGATTTCTGAAGGATCATGTGACACTGAAGACTGGAGTAATGATTCTGAAAATTTTGCTTTGATCATAGCAATAAATTACATTTTAAAATATATTCAGATAGAAAGCAGTTATTTTAAATAGTAAAAATATTTCACAATATTACTGCTTTTTCTGAATTGTGGATCAACTAAATGCAGGCTTGGGTGAGCAGAAGAGAATTCTTTAAAAAACATTAAAAATCTTACTGTTCAAAAACTTTTGACTGGTATAGTAGGCTGATAGCCAGTATAAGGAGTATGAAAAGTGCACTTTTGACTGGTAGTGTACCTATAGAGAGAGAGAGAGAGAGAGAGAGAGACAGTTTGATAAATTTTAAAATCAGTCTGTATATATTTTTTCAGAGTATGTCTGACAATGACCTTCAAAAGTTCCCTAAGCTTCATGCGCCGTAAGTACTGCATATTTGCCATTCCTCTTTCTTAATCTATACTGGGTAAATCGCATGAGTACTTTAGACATTGTGAATTTATTTGTCATATATTGTAGAATAATATATCCCGAGTATTCAAATACATACTTTTTATTTATTTCTTTTAAAAATACACTCACTGTGCTTTAAAAACGTTTTAAAACAACTGTAGATCATTACTTTGCCATATTATTTTACTGTATAAAAGTGTACAAATAAGTAGAAATGTGCAAGAACACCATCGATGACATAGTGACATTAAGAGGAAATACTGCACAGGAAAGATAAACCAGAGAAGCAGATGTGGCAGGAACCGTAGCGTTGATGCAGAAACTGTTTTGCAGAGCATGTTCGGTGTGAAATTGTTGAAAACACCCACACCTCAATAACACTTAAACAAGCAGATGTTGTTGATTTTTCCCCCAAAAGCGTATTTGGATTTAGGTGCAAGACAGTGGCTTCATGGTAAAGTGATTTTTGTTAGTTTATTAAGCATTGTCAGGTGCACCGAAATGAGGACAGAAAATTACCACATCCTGCTTGAACTGAACCCTCAACCAGTACTTAAAGCAATAATTACATTCGGTTGTTTCTCTTAAAAACGCCTACAAGTCAGTAATGTGCTAGTAATGGTATAGTTACACTTTGAGGATGTGAAACTGGTGTTCTCTAATACTTTTAGGCTCATCTCCAAGATTTGTCAGGAAATCAGCAAACAGAAGAAGAAGGGATTATTTCCGCCGATTCCAACAATAAGGCCAGTGCATCTCTACCATCACAAACCTTGTTTTATATATGAAATAACCATTCAAAGTTTGGGGTCAGTAAGCTTGTGTCAATGTTTTTGAAATAAATATCTTATGCTCAGCAATGCTGCATTTATTGGATTAAAAGCAACTTAAAAAGAACTGTTTTCTATTCAAATATATTTTCAAATGTAATTTATCCCTGTGAAGCAAAGCTACATTTTCAGCAGCATTACTCCAGTCTTCAGTGTCACATGATGCTTCAGAAATCTTTCTAATTTTGCTGCTCAAGAAACATTTCTTATTATTATTCATGTTGAAAGTGGTTGTGCCGCTTACTATTTTTGTGGGAACTTTTCTTAAAAAGAACAGCATTTATTAGAAATAGAAACCTCTACTGTCACTTTCGATCAATTTCATAATAAAAGTGTTAAACTACTGAGCCCAGACTTGTAAAGGTTAGTTTGTACTATATGACCCAGACATCACATCTGTGTTCTTGCTGAACTTTTAAAGGTTTTTTTGTCCCAGATATTAACATCCTGTCCTCATTTATTCGCCCTCATTTTGTTCCAAGCTTACTTTCTTCAGCGGAAACACATAAGAAGATATTTTGAAAAATGTCTTTCGAGGAACTCTTTTTTTGTCTAATGAAAATCATTGGACCCAACTGTCCATCAATATTGGACCCAACTTACTTTCTTTGTATGGAACCCCACCCCCCCCCCCCACCCCCCAAC
>NW_015667272.1:592764-621251 GCF_001515625.1 Sinocyclocheilus rhinocerous
AAAAAAAGGGATTATATTTTTAGTTCCACAGAAGAAGAAACTTCACACAGGTTTGAAACGACATGAGGGCGAGTAGATTAAATGATTCATTATATAACCAGCATATCTACTGTCAGCAAACAACTAATTATCCTTAGTGTTTTGTAACAGGCCATCACCAGTTCCCAGCTACCCACAACCACCAGGTATGACATAAAGTACAATATATTCAATGCTACAAATTACAATTTTAAGATAGTGTCTAGAAGTCTGCTCTGACTATTTTCAGTTGAGCACCATGAAGATCAAGCGTGGGACTCTGAGGAGTTTGTAAGTCTCGTAGTTGTGTTTAAAAGAGTTTTGAAGTGATCAGCATCGCATCTTACCGGCAGAACACATGTGTTCTTTCATCCTTAAGGAGAGTGATGATGACTACGAGAATCCTGATTCGAATGATGAAGGTGAAGCTAGCGGTGGAGACTATGAGTCCCCAGAGGAGGGGTCAGACAGCGATAACAGCTATGAGCCTCCGCCAACCGAGCCTAATGAAGACACGGCCCAGATCTGCCCCGCAAAACCCATGGAAAACAGCGATTATATTGGTATGCAGAACTGGACACTTTTCCATCTTCTAACGTTGTCTCAGTCTTTTGGAAAATTCATGATAGGATTCCTTGTTTAATCAGATAATAACCGCACACGTGGAGTGGGCAGAAGTCAACCGCCTGTCCCTCCGGAGCGCCCGGGCCCTGGACCCGCTCTCCCTCCCGTAGAGCGGCCAAGTGTGAGTACTTCACATTTCCAAACAGCATGTGTCCCTCTTCATCTCTGGTTTTCATTTTTTGAGACTTCTTTGCTATTAACTCAATATTGTGATTGATAGGTTGGACTACCTATGAGAGAAGAGCGGCCCCTAAAAAGACCCCCAGGTAGGGAAGTATTCTTATTTGAATTAAAAGATAAACTGGGTGTGAACTTATCCACCTTTTCTATATGTGGTTTTTACCCTCCTGTGCTCTTATAGCACCTGCTGTGGACCGCAGTACAAAGCCAGGAGCTCTGGACAGAGGCCAACCTCCAGCTGTAGCAGGTCAATTTTAGCAAATAATAATTGAGAAATAATGCAATTCAGATTACCTTGATATGACCTTGTGTCAAAGCCATCAATACAGATAATGTAGGCAGCGTCTGAAGGGAAGGCTTTGATTCTAAACTGTATTGTAATTACAGGTTGTGTGTTTTAACAACCCTAAAACTTTATTGTGTCTTCACAGGTGGAAGAGGCACATGCTCGCTTGACAGAGTAAGTTTGCTTAGTTGTTAAGTTGTCCTACCTTGAAATAGAATTTGCCACTATGTGTGTGTGTGTTTGTTTGTGTGTGTGTGTGTGTGTGTGTGTGTGTGTGTGTGCGTGTGCGTGTGTGTGTGTGTGTGATTTTTCTCATTTTTTTTCACATCACCAAGTTGCGTTTATAGTACATTCATTAATTATATATATTATATATTATTAAGTATAGTATATATGTGACCCTGGACCACAAAAGCAGTCTTAAGTCGCTGGGGTATATTTGTAGCAATAGCCAAAAATACATTGTATGGGTCAAAATTATAGATTTTTCTTTTATGCCCAAAATCATTAGGATATTAAGTAAATATCATGTTCCATGAAGATATTTTGTAAATTTCCTACTGTAAATATATTAAAACTTAATGCGTGTGCGTGTGTGTGTGTGTGTGATTTTTCTCATTTTTTTTCACATCACCAAGTTGCGTTTATAGTACATTCATTAATTATATATATTATATATTATTAAGTATAGTATATATGTGACCCTGGACCACAAAAGCAGTCTTAAGTCTCAGATTCCAGATTTTCAAATAGTTGTATCTCGGCCAAATATTGTCCTAATAAACCATACATCAATGGAAAGCTTGTTTATTCAGCTTCAGATGATATATAAATCTCAATTTCGAAAAATTGACCCTTATGACTGGTTTTGTGGTCCAGGGTCACATATAAGTATATATTATAGTGTGTGTGTTCTCATAAATAATATTTATGACTTGTTGTTATTATTATTACTACGAACATACTAATAACTTCCATTAACCTCGTGTGTGTGTGTGTGTGTGTATACTTTTTTACTAATATTTTGTCTTTCCATTTCAAAGTTTCATTTTTATTTTTTTATATATAGTACACCATAATAACTTTACATTTCAATGGTTCTGTAAAATGCTATTTCTTTAATAATTTATTTTTTCATGTAGGCTGGCCAACCAAGCCTACCAAGAAGGTACAGTGGTTTCCTTTAATTTCCTCTCTTATAGATAAAACAGAAATAACTGCACATGCCACTTTAGTACGATAATATTTAGTAGTATAATTTACTATTTAAAAAGGTTGACATTCTCTTGTACATCTGTGTACATAGAATCCACTATTTATAGCAGTTGCAAATTACTGATTTAATTTGTCATCCATTTTTCAGAATGGTTTTATTTGCTTTTATTTCATTTGCTTCAGACTCCCTGCAGTGGAGCCGCCAGGAGACCCAATGAGAATTCCCAAACCCTCACTTCCTCCATCAGGGGTGCGCAGAAGCGCCTCCTCTGTTACACCAGGCTACTCTCAAAACAGGTCAGATTCTTTCAAATAAAAAATGAAATAACTTTACACTGCACATTCTTTTCACAAAGAAAAAGACTGTAACCTGTACTTTGCTTTTCCAACAGACAACCTGACCACAGAAAAGAGGTAATCACATTAAGCACACACACACAAATATATATATAGAGAGAGAAAGAGAGAGATATGACTCACACTTAATTTTAATGTTTTTTCTTCAACAGTTTCATGATGACAGTAAGTAACTTTATCATGTTTTGTGTATTTTCATATTTTGATGAGATGGTTATAAGCTTTATTATCATCAGTAAAGAAAAAAATCTTAAAACCCTAATTAAGTTTCAATTCTTACAGCTGCCAGGCACAACTCCAATACATTTCCACTGCACGCCAGGAACCCTTCACCAAGACCGCCAGGAACCCACGGACAGTCCTATCAAACAGACAAGTATGTATTCGAATGAGAACACCCGACTGTAGGCGGTCAGATTTCACACTATTCAAGAAATATTATTTACTCCATTATATTTAACTAGTTTTCTGTCACATTTCACAGTGCTCACCCCAGTCGATCACTACCGGCAAAACTGCAGGAGGGTGAGCACGCATTGCATTAGTTTGATTAATCTTACTATACATTTAATGAAAATAAGTCATTGAATCCTTTATTTTGTTGAACGGAAGCAATGAGCGATCACCGAAGAAGCGCAAGAGCACCACCTCCTCCAGCAGATATGGGCGGCAAGCAGGTACAGTAGGCTGAAATGCTTGAGCTGCTGACAAACAATCGCACCGCTACACATCAACCAGCAGATGGCGCCTTTGTATTGCATTTCATTTCCTTCGAGGTGCTAGAGGAGTCCACTTTCTAGTATCAGTTAAAAGAAGAGCTCACCCAAAACAAAAATACAATTTGTTGAAAATTGACTCACCCTCGGGCCATCCATGATGATGTAGATGAGTTTGTTTCTTAATTGGAACAGATTTTGAGAAATTTAATATTACATCACTTGCTCACCAGTGGATCCTCTGAAGTGAATGGGTGCCGTCAGAATGAGAGTCCAAACCGCTCATAAAAACATCACAGTGATAGACATGACTCCAGTCTATCAATTAACAGCTTGTGAAGTGATAAGCTGCGTGTTTGTAAGACACAAATCCATCATTAAGGCTTTTTAACTTTAAACCATCACTTCTCACCAAATTATGGAGTCCATAATCCATAATAATGCTTCCTCCAGTAAAAAAGTCCATCTCCTTGTTGTTCTGTCACATCAAAATCCACCAACATATTTGTTTAAAACGGGTTTGGACTGTTTTTGCTTATAAATAGTGCTTGATATGTGCATATTTCTCTCCTGATTTAGACTAGATGTCTTCTTAACTGGCAATATTATGGATATTTAAGATGTGGTTTGAAGTTAAAAATGTCTTAATGATGGATTTGTTTATTACAAACACATAGCTTTGCACTTCAGTAGACATTAATTGATGGACTGGAGTTGTGTGAATTACTTGTGAATTACTTGTTTCTATTAGTCTGTTTGTTAGACTCTTATTTTGACGGCACCCATTCACTGCAAAGGATCCAGTGAGTGATGCAATGCTAAATTTCACCAAATCTGTTCCGATAAAGAAATACCATCCTGTTCTAAGATGAATTTTGTTTATAGCACTATTATTTCTTTGTAAAATATTTGGATTTAATGAATCATTATTTTCTCAGATAAGAAAAAACAGACAAACATTGCTCATTAGTCATTGTCAGCCCTAATACTATTATTTCTCCATTTATAGGACATGGATCCAGCTTGGTATGTGGGTCAGGTCACCCGCGGTGAGGCAGAGAGCTGCCTGAGAAGAGTTAACAGGGTGAGACCATTGTGTATATGGCACTTAAAAGTTTGCGTTCTTACATGCTTAAAAACTTTAGGAAATAAAAATGTCATGTCATTCTTGATATCAGGTTAACAAAGTTAATCTGTTGAAATGTGCCCTCTGTCAGGACGGGACGTTCCTTGTGCGAGACAGTTCAAATCAATCTTCAAACCAGCCCTACACGCTTGTGGTCCTGTACCAGGATAAAGTTTACAACATTCAGATCCGCAGAAATCCTGATGGCTTTATGCTAGGCACTGGTCTGAAATCCTCAGAGGTATCAAAACTTGTTTTTTTATGTCCTTAATCATAGCTACATGCATAATGACTAATGTTTGTAACACTATTGTTTTTGGCAGACTTTTAAACAGGTCAGCGACATTATCAGCCAGCACAAACACATGCCACTCCTTCTTATTAATGCTAAGAACCGAGAAGCAAGCCAACAGAACCAGTGTGCTCTGATTTATCCAGCTGTATATTAAACCTTTATTCTACATGAGACTACAGTTAGTTTCAGTTATTACATTTCATTCAGTTTTTTTTTCTCAAACACCATTCATAACTGTCAAAAGATCTGTAAACAAATATGACTCTGTACAACATTATTTTGAATGCATAGCTGCACATTCCACAGTACTGAATACGTGTTCATATTAAAAACAAAATGATAAATCAGTACTTTATCAATATTAGGACCGTTTTCGTTATTTCTCAAACTAATCTCTTTGTCTTTTATTTCAGTTGTTCCACGGTTTATTTGTTATGTTATATTTGTGTGATCATGAAAAATGAACTGTAATTGACATGGCAATAAAGATTTTATAATTCTACAAGAACGTGTACGTGGCGTGATGGACTGATAGAGGATTACATCGCGTTAACTATCAACAAGGATTTGTGTTTTGTTGCTTATTTCTGTGAAATCATTCTGTCTGCCATTAATAATTTGAGGACTCCCTTTCTAGAGGAAAAACGCTGGTCACCGTTTCCCTACATGCTCTCAGGCCTATCAAACTGCTTAGTCTACAACACATCTATGCACACAAGAGGATTCGGTTACATGACTTTGACATATGACGTCGAAGCAACAAGCTGCAAACAAAAACTGCATATCTGTGTTCGTTCCTGAAAAACTGTCATGCGAATATTGTGTCTGATATATGTGTGCTTTTCTTTGTTATATGGTTTCTAAATACTTAACTAACGTTACACTTAGGCTACAGAAGGCTAGGCTATCGTACCCAGTTATGTTATTCAGGATTGATTGCGGTCTGTGTTGCCAAATCTCGTAAAACAAACCGAAAATGACTTTTTCTTTTTTTTTATGGATATTAAAACTGGTTAATTTTTATCATCCTTAATAACATGAATCTGATTAGAAGAAAAAAGAATAAGTTTTAACTAAAAACAATAATTATTCTATAGTACGCGGACATGACAACACTCCATGATACAAGAATTAGCTAACTCATAAATAAAAAATATTTAAATCTCCATTTTTCCTCCAAAATCATGTGCTTTGAGAGATTTCAGATACACACCTGTCCATTGCTGCAGTTGAAGGTAATGTACATATTTTATAAAATGTATATTAGCCTACATATTTTACGATCTGATTTAATATTTCGTTGGCAAACTAAATCCTAGCGTAGCGATATAACACTGTTCACACAAAGTCACTTTCACACCAAGCAGCTTTCGGTACAGTCAACGCAGCGATTCACGTGACCAATGTGAAAATGATCGAGCGAAATATGGGGGGAACTTTATCGTCCTCACGAAAATATTGAATGATTCCACCAAAATTCGTCGAACAACGCTAAATGTGAGCGCACCTTAAAGGTGGTTTGGATTTGTTTAAAAATAGCTTTTAACTGGCACCATGCACCAGATGGCTAAATCAAAACGTAGCTTAATCGTGCGCGATGAGGCTACGCCTCCGAGACAGCAGAGGAATCGCTTGATCGGCGCGCGGAGGAATGGGTGGTGCGCGCGCTATGCTTTAGAATGTAAATTACGATTGAGACACGAATGGCTCAAATTGAATTCGCATTATCTCAAGTGAAAGGGGGTGGGGTTAGTGATCTTAAAAAGTAAACAATTAACTAAGCCAACTGCATGATGGTGCATCTTTAATATCATTTCACTGAAACCACATGGGTATCAACTTAAAATTAGTTATTTAAATTTGCCAGCACTTGTTTCACTGTCGAATTTACGAATCTATCTATCTATCTATCTATCATTTCACTGTAATAGCTCAGGTTAAAACACAATAATCTACTTTTATAGTGTGAAATATTCAGGTAAACTGTGTTACTTTTAACTGCCACAACTGTTCCATTTTACCTTAATTCAACATATGTGACATATAAAAGGTTCTGTGTTGTGTGTAATGATATGAATGTTAAGAACTATTTATATATTTATGTAATATAAAACCATTTTAACTCCAGAATTTAACCAAGTTAATCCATCCAAGTCACTCATGAAACTTAAAATATTCTATTGATATATCACCCCCCCCAAACACACACACCACCCCTCAAACAAATGAGCGCTGAGGTGTGACCGTAACAGCCAATCAGAGCAGAGAGGGTGTTACAAAACTTGTATAAATAGTTCAGGTGAGACAGGTGTCAGGCTGTGATGCACCTGACCAATCCACCTGTGTTAGACAGAGGCAGCAGAGCAGAAGGAGGTGTTTTCCCTCAGAACGACAGAACAAACAGAAGAAATAGGAGGAAAGCATGACGTCATTTGTTCCTCAAGCCCTTTCACCCCAGTTCCACAGCATGGGGCCGGAGTCCCAAGAGTTCAGCCTGTACGGTGACAACTTCTACAGCACTCAGCCTGTGCCTAGTCCACAGCAAACCCCACCGTCCGCTTACGATTTCGGAGAATACGCCGGCCAGACCTCCAACCCTTACCTGTGGTTCAACGGACCCGGGCTCAATCCGGCTCCGTGTCTCAGCGGAGGGCCTCAGCACTACGGGATGACGAAGCCGTACGTGGCCGCAGGCGGAATCGGGGGCTCGGACGGTAGTTTCAGCTGGTTCTCCCTGCCTTCCCAAGAAGATCTGATGAAACTCGTGAGGCCTCCTTACTCTTACTCAGCCCTTATTGCGATGGCAATACACGGAGCCCCAAACCGTCGCCTCACTCTCAGCCAGATCTACCAGTATGTGGCTGACAACTTCCCCTTCTACAACAAGAGCAAAGCCAGCTGGCAGAACTCAATCCGGCATAATCTCTCGCTCAACGACTGCTTCATGAAAATGCCCAGAGATGACAGCGATCCAGGTCAGAACATGTTTCTTCTTCTGTAACTGCTTGGGTTTTAGTTTAGTTCTAGATCATTTTTCAACTGGCAAAATAACAAATACATTTCTTTATTTAACAGGTAAAGGAAACTACTGGACCCTTGACCCAAACTGTGAGAAGATGTTCGATAATGGCAACTTCCGTCGCAAGAGGAAGAGAAAGTCTGACTCTCTGGCTGAAGAGGAGGGAAAAGGCTATTCTGGGTCGGACTCGGCTCTATCGAGTCCTAAAGAGCCCAGCGACTCCTCAGAGAGAGGAAACTCTCCGGTCTCCACAGATCCGACTCCGTGTCTCAATGGCTTTCTAAGTCAAATGGGTGATGTGGCTTCAGGCTCGAGAGAGGCTCTTCTCCCATCTCCCCTAGCTTTGCCTTTGAGCCAAAGATCTTCTCCGCCTGGGGTGTATGGCTCGTACTCGCCGAGCGCTACCGTGCCGCAATGGGAAACCCATATCCCTCATCCCCTCCCATCCAACGTCTCCACTTCGCCCCCTTCGTACACAGACAGCTATAGTGACTCTATGCTCAACCAGTACAGCAGCCAGCTCTATCCAGTGCTGGGCCCCTCTGACTTGCTGTATCTGCGGGAGGGAACAGAGGTGTAGCATGGGACATAGCGCCGTCAGGTGAACACTTGAGGGAGCGGTCGGCCTGCATCGTGAGCCAAGTTCCCACCGCAGTGCCTGAGTCAGCAGGTCCGAGTGGATGCAGAGGAGATTCCCTCTATCAGACAGTTGTGTGAACGCTCTCACACGCTCTTCTCAGACTCACCTGCTGACATCATCTAATTCATGTTGCAGCTGAAAGACAACAGTAATCGCCTCGGGCTACTGCTCTCAGTCCCGTTTTTTATGTTGTGGTTTGTGTTATGTTTTTGCAATTCTGTTCAATTGAAGCCTGGAACATACGTAAATGCACTGACTTTTGACATACATTTTGAATTTGTCCATTTTTCAATATTTTGTATTTGTATTGTTCACTTTATACACTTTTTGTGGTTGTAATATATACTGCATTTGCCAAAATAAAAATGCATATTCGCAAATTCTAACGTGCTGTTACATATTTATGGTTAAAGGAAATAGTTCAACCAAACGGCGTTGTTTGGTTAAGTAACAAATGGTTTTTGTTAATTGAAATTAAGCTGAAGTAAAACAAGAAATAAACATAAGATGAAAACCTTCAACTTAAAAAAAATAGAAATGTTGCCTTGAGAACTAATATAAGTTGAAGTACTAAAATGACTAAACCTGAAATAAAATAAATTAAATCTAAATAGAAAAAAAACAATCAAATGACAAAAGCACATAACAAAATTACTAAAACATAAACTTAAAATGAAAAATAAGTGAACTAAAAATATAAGCTAATTTGAAATATTAACGAATACTATAATTGTATATAATTAAATAAGTTAAAATAGCACTTTGTCGTTAAAATTCTGTCATTTATTCACATTCATGTTATTCCAAATCTGTATGATTTTCTTCTGTTGAACTCAAAAGATATTTTGAAAAATGTAAAAAAAATTATATTGTTGTTATTGCATGCAGGCTTAAAACAACACAAAGATGAGTAAATGATAAAAGGATTTAAATTTTTGGATGAATTGTCTCTTTATTGTGTTTTTTTTCTGGTTGAAACTTTATACTGAAAAGTAACCATCCACTATAAATTAAAGACTGAAGCAATATACGTCACTCATTTAAAACAACTTAAAAGCAAAATTAAAGCCATGAAATTAAAAAATCCAATGAATGAATTTGATGAATGTTCGCTATGATGGCAGAGATGCAATGCACACTCTTAAAAATAAAGGTTCTTTATAAAGGCATCAGTGGTTCCACAAAGAATCTTTACCATCTATGGAAACTTTTCATTCCACAAAAGGTTCTCCACAGTGGAAAAAAGGTTCAGATTATTCAAATGTTTTTCACACTAACAAAAAATGGTTCTTTTAAGAACCCTTCCCTGAAAGGTTCTTTGGGGAACCAAAACTGTTTTTTCTATGCTGTGAAAACCCCCTTTTGGAAACTTTATTTTTTAAGAGTGCATCACAAAACTTTCACCCGTATTTCAGTCCGATTTATCATTCAGTGCTTATCAAGATGTGAACGTCAACACTTGTGGCTCACTTAAAGTGACAGAACGTCCTGCTCTCTGCCAGTAGAGTCAGTGATCCATCCCACGCTAAACGAGACGTGCGAAGGAAGATCGCCAAAGGAACCGTTAAACAACATGTCTTAAACACGAGAAGAAACAGCCATCATTAGCAGCGAAAGAGCAAGTCGTAATTCTCAGCGCTTTTGGCTGACTTAAGCCCCGACACACTAAAGAAGAGGTCAGGCAGGAGAAAAGACTGCAAAATGGACAATAAACACAAATACCTAATGTCTGAAAAGCCAAGAACTCTTCAAGCCTAATGAGACAACATGTGATTGTCACTTCAGTTGTCAACACTACCTGCAGTCTGTCATTACAGCCACTGACCCACAGTAAAAGAAAGGTGAGGGGAATACAGCTGAAGGAACCGTTAAACAACAAACCCTAATCGAGAGGAAAAGACTGGTTTGACAGCCAGAGGCACAAAAAAAAAAAAGATATATGAAACAAAACTTGTTCCTCAGGGTCTCAAAATCTTTGGTTGCAAACAGCTACTCAGATGAAAGACAGTATTCCTTACAACACTACAGATCTTTGCTGGAATCAGCCGAGCTGTAATCTAACATTCTATTATTTTTTTATAAACATATCTGGTAGCATCTGAAAAGAACTTAATAGAATACTCCGGGCTCAATTCAAGTTAAAGGGATAGTTCTCCCAAAAATAACAAAATTCTGTCATCATTTACTCACCCTCCACTTCTTCCAAACCTGTATGATAAGATATTCTGAAGGAGTCTGATAAGCAAACAGTTGAGGATAGCCAGTGACTTCCATAGTTTTTTTTTTTTTTAGTGAAAGAAATGGGGCCTATTTTGGAGAATTTAAAAGCAGAAATGTGAAGCTTATAATTTGATAAAAGCTCTTACATTTTTCTGTGTGTGTATTATAGAAAAAATGGTCTAGGATTTACCATTTGAAGAGTTCAGATGCAAAAGCCTCTAAGTGCCATCTGAAATTTTCTTCTAAAATTAGCATTTTTTTATCAGGCTCCTCTGTTTAGGTTCAGTAATTTACTTTAATGGCAATGTATAGGTCCTTTTCTATGCCATTAAAGTGAAATAAATGAACATGAATATAGGAGTCTGATAAAAAAAAAAGCTAATTTTAGATGAAAATTTCAGATGGCACTTAGAAGCTTTTGCATCTGAACTCTTCATTTTCATTCAGAAAATAAATTACACAAATAATTACAAAGAAATGGCAAGTAACACTGAATTAACCATGACATTTTGTAGAACTGACTAAAATCGTTATTTTGTTTCTTGTAAAACTTTATTTACAACTTTGAAAAATATTTTTTTTACAGTGTATTTGAGCTAAAACTGTTTAAGTTGCCATTTTTACATTTGTTTTAGGGTTTTGCATTGTTGTCATAGAAATTATGTTGGAAATGAATATACAGTGGGTACGGAAAGTATTCAGACCCCCTTAAATTTTTAGTCTGAATACTTTCCGTACCCACTGTAAGTGCTTTGAAATGTTTTTAAATCACGTTATCATGCATATTAATTATGCCTTGTGGCTGCATTATTGAAACATTGAGCATTTTAACATTTAAAGATTGGCCTCATTCACTTCCACTTCCATTACAGTGTCTTTTTGTTCTTTTTAAGTAAATGAGCGACAAGTGGAAATGAATTTTTGTGGTAGCCAACATCATGGCATAAGCGCTGTTAAAATTGAGCTGAACTTGTACTGTCTTTGACTGATTTCCATGGGACTGGTAGAGGTGTATTGACATATAGTTTATTGTACATTATATCGTGCAATATACCTAACTCGTTTGCTCCCTCGGGGAGTGAATCTGCTGATTGGCATTCACTGAATAGTAGGATACAGATCCTATAGAATGTGACATGCATGCTTGGTGGTTCTTTTATTATTGCGTGTCAAGACTTGGGAGTGCAGATACTGTAAAAAGAAAGTAAACTTGAATAGTAAATTGAAGGCCGATTCAACAAGCTGATAATTTGGACCAGTTGGTTTACATAAGTATTGCTGCTGCTGACTAATTCCTCCCGTGGGAATCGTCTTTCAGCCCCTCTCCCTCTGACCGAATGAACCGAGGGAACCTGCCTCGTGCACGGCTTCCACCATCTTACTTGGATGAGGAATCTGTAGGTGAGGTGGAAATTAAAACACTGATGTAAAATAGGAAGATCATTCCTTCAGATTAGAGAGCAGTGAGTCAGCTGTTACTCACTGGTTTCAACAGGGTTTCACCTTTCAGTTCCCTAAACCAGATCCCTCCTCCACCTGCCCCTACACAACACAGAGGGGTTAAAAGTCTTAAACTGCAAAAAATCTGGTGCTTCATCAAATTTGATGAAAAACGTACAGTGTTTGACAAACGTAAGTTCTACTGAAGATTCTGCACTACTTCTAGGTCACTAATCAAAGAAGTACATCTGTGGCATTTGAAAAGGGTGGTTTGTGCAACAAAAAAAAAGATGTTCTTGCTTCCTTTGAAACAGATTCAAAAATTCATGTTGATGTATCAATTTGTAGTTATTTTTCTAATTAAGTTGACTCAAATATTTAATGCTGATAATGCAATTTGTAATGGGAAAAAAAGATTATATAGGCCTATATAAATACATAAATTATATAAATAAATAAATATGTAAATAAAATATAAATAAATAAATAAATAAAAATAGTAAGTAAGGCTTCTTACATACTTATGTAAAGATAAAACTGCCTACTTACATTTGTACAAAAAGTTTAGATATTCTTGTTTCCATTTAGTTCATTCTAAATATCCATGTTAATGTTTCTGCTTATTTTTCTAATTCATTTTTGACCTAAATTGCTGGGCTGATAATACAATTTGTAATGAAAAAAAAAAACACATTAAGTAAAAAAATGCTAAATAAAGCATTTTTGCTAGTATAAAATAAAATTAAATAAAATAACATTTTATTTACATTACCAAATTTATTTACATTTATTGACATTTATTATACATTACCAAATTACATGTGAACAATTTTTGCTTCCTCATTTTGAAATCCATGTTAATACTGTTTATTTTTCTAATTAACTTTTGAATCAATTTGTTATGCTAATGATACAATTTGTAATGAAAATAAGTTGAAAAATGCAAAACTTAAGCATTTTTTACTATTTGTATCAAAAATGAGTGAGTGAGTGAGTGAGTGAGTGAATGAATACATACATATACATATTATGAAATCTTCATTGGCCCTGTTATATTAGAGTTTGACTTTGCTTTTATTAAAATGGGGGGGAAACATTTTTCTACTTTTCGTTACATTTATTCAGTTAGTCTAAACCAGTTCAGATTCAATGTAAGGTGGAAAACAATCATGTTGAAGACTTAATGTGTTTCTGCATACAGCAGGACACAAGTCTATAACATTAGGAGTTTGAAATGTATTTATATTTAAATTACATTTTACGTTATATGTAAGCTACCCCACTATCTCTAATAAAGAACCATAATGGTGCTGCCTACTGGAGTAAGTGTCCTATTTCAGCAGTGTGAATGTGAAGATTTACGGCCCAGCGGCAGCGCATGACAACAGTAAGACAGTCAGTGCTGATATACTGATATGACAATCATCTCTGCCTGTAACATCCACAGTCCCTCCCTCCAGCTCTCGATTCCTCAGGTGTTTATTGTCAAAACACACGATCCACTGTCTCCTCACAACAAATTGACTCTACATTTAGACGTGTCACTTTGATCTAATCGATTGAATCTCACAACACAGAGAGTGTGCCGTGTGTTTATAGCCATGTGCCTCAGCTGCTGTCTCCTGCTCTCATCTTGGATTCATGCCTGTGGCCTAATGTATATGTGATACTGTACAAAATGCTGTGTTTATGTTGCTTTGAGTTCAATAAACCACTAAAAATGTCACTGATGTGTTTAACATTGTATTTGGTGAGGCTTATGGGGGTTTTACTTTTCAGCTAACAATTTTTAGTTCACAGAATGGTGTAAATGTTTGGGTATTAAATAAAATCTGAAAATAACCATTAGAGAACATTCTGTATAGGTTCACTTTAGGTTGTTTTAAAAAAAAACTGCCTGAAGTGTTCTGGAAAATTTGGTTTTGGTTACAAAATCTTCACAGAAAGTTTCTGGGACATTGTTATTTAGTTCCCAAAATGTGATAGCAAAGCAGTCTTCAGAGTCACATGATCATTTAGAAATAAAATTTAATATGCTGATTTAAATCAAACACCTAATGGGAACCATATGCTGACGTTAGTGGAATGTTTTGTGTTTGCTGGGACATTTGAAATGTTTTATGTTTTTAGTAAGTCAATAATAAACACTGTGATCTTTTCACAGTTATTGAACCGAATGTTTTTGAAATATTTGATGGAATCTGCAAATAGTATGCTAATGATTGCAGACTGTTAGTGAAACTGTGCCGTCTCACTCATTTAAATCCACTTCAAGTAACATTAAGACCTCAGTCTTGGCGTCTGTGCATGACAACAGAGACCTCATGATCACCAGGTCATCATAGATTGGCTGATAAACCTGGCATGTGCCGCTCATACACACTCACACACATCTCTAGACCTTAGAGACCTCGCCCTCCCTTCATACACACGTCCCTTCATCTCCATTCACACACACAATAGCTCCAGTGCTGTCTGGCCTTGTAGAGGTGGCTACTCTATTGAGATCCGATGAGCTGCCTCTTGTAAGTGTGCCTTCTGTTTACTGACACATGCCACATCAATGGGCCAGTGTTGTTTGTAAACACAAGGCCCGATGGGGAGATAGATGGGGACAACTTGATGAAAGATGCCCCACGGCCGCGTCAAGTGCAGGTGTGGAGAAAACCTGTTTCACTTTAGGTTGTTTTAAAAAAAAACTGCCTGAAGTGTTCTGGAAAATTTGGTTTTGGTTACAAAATCTTCACAGAAAGTTTCTGGGACATTGTTATTTAGTTCCCCAAAAAAATCAACCACCAAAAAATAAAATTAATTTAATTTAATTTAATTTAATTTAATTTAATTAATAATAATAATCACTTACTTAACACTATATATATACCGTATATACTGTATATATATATATATAATTATAATAATATATATGTAATTCACATTTAATAAATGCACATGCTTGTTTGAATCCGCATTTTGGGCCAGTGTTGTTTGTAAACACAAGGCCCGATGGGGAGATAGATGGGGACAACTTGATGAAAGATGCCCCACGGCCGCGTCAAGTGCAGGTGTGGAGAAAACCTGTTGCATCCATCTGAGCAGATGTTTCTGAGGAGATGTTCATGGTCAATGTAATAAATGACAACAGTGAAAAGTGAGAGTAAGCGTTCTGCAGCTGTAAGAATGAAGCAACAAGCTTTTTATATGCTGTATGATTTAAATGGAATTTGGAAATTGCATGAATTGAAGAAGGATTTCATTACCAAATGAATTTACACAAAGATGTTCATTTTAAAACGAATGATTATAGCTTATAGTTGAATTCAGTTGTCCACGCCTTTATATACAAATAAGAAAGAGAGACGGTTAAAGTGTTTAAAGTGAATAAATAAATTATATTTACATAACAAAGGGTTTCATACTAAATAAATGAACACATTACAGACATATTTTCATTCAAATACATGTGAAAAACAATTCTGCAAGAATCAAGTATTAATAATTCTTTCAAAAATAATAACAAGTAAAAATACTTTGTTTACACTATATATACACGCACATGATATTTTTAATGTTTCTAAAATCAATTATGCTCACCAAGGTGGTATTTATTTTACAGTGTAAAATAACTATTATTATTTTATTTTAATATATTTTTGTTCATATTTGTTCATATTTTATATATGGCAATTGATTGTTTTGTAACATTATAAAATGTCTTTACTGGCACTTTGGATCGGTTAAATGCATTCTTGCTGAATAAAAGTATTAATGTCTTTCAAAAAAATAACTAAATCAAATTTGTTGACCCCAAACCTTCGAACAGTATACATAATGAAATGAAATAATAAGAATGAATAATCACTTTACAATAAATGCATTATTGAAATTCTTTCATTATTTCACATTATTCATATTTCCGAGTACATCTAAGTCACATTAAGTGATCTTCACAGTTGTGAGTATTTGTGAATGAACGTGGGGTTGGACTGTACATATTCAGTGAGCTTTTCTGCTTTCTATTGCTCGTTCATTATCTGAAACGCTTTCTGTCACATCTACACGGTTGCTTGTTGTTCCTTATTCTGAGCAAAATCCAAGAACCCCCCAGTATTTCTTGGTAAGTGTCATGTTTATTGATGAGCACACTTCGAGATTCAGTTACAGCTCATGTCTGTGCAAAACTGTTACATTCACCATGACGGTTTTCACGTGTCATAGCAAACCAATGCATGAGTTGCCTAAGGACACTGTGCAGTGTGTGTGTGTGTGTGTGTGTGTGCTTGATTTAGTATAAAGATTGGCAGTTCTCACAGATATAAACTTTGTCTGACATGGCTAGTATTCCAGATTCACTTGTACAATAATTACAGTGGCAATTTGCATGTAAATATGGAGGGAAAATTGGTGCTGGAATGAAATCAGGAATGGGGATTTATAATCTTAATTGTCTGTCTAGCTTTACTGAACTCCTGCCAAAGAAGAAAACATTCGGGGGATTAAGACGACCTGAAGGAAATTCTTTTAAAAGGGAGAATACACATGGCATTTGTGCAAAAAGATTATTTTAAATAAAGATTATATTAAATAATACAAACATTTTTTTAAAAATTCAATAAAAATTAAAAAGCACAAAAATAAATGAAATCTTAAATAAGTTAAATATTCAAATAATATATACATATTAAAAAATAAAGAGTTAACTTCATTCTTTCATTCATTTAATTCAAATTTATTTATTTATTTATTTGTTTATTTATTTATTTGTTTGTTTGTTTATTTGTTTATTTATTTATTTCTAGTATACCCTGATTCTGGCAAATCAGATCGGACCTCTGTGTGAACTATGGACTGTGCATATGCAATATGAGGAAACAACAATAATAGTGACTGTAACAATAACAGGACAGTAATAGCCATTATAATTGAATGATTCTACTGGTTCCGATTCTGAAGTATCATAACAATTGCAGTTCTGTAAAAATTAACCATCCAAAATGTGAGGTCTTTTTTTAAGAATTATTCAGAAATATATTAAGCAGAACAACTGTTATCAACTGGCATGATAAGAAATGTTTCTTGATCAGCATTTCACATTATCACTGTTTTACTGTATTTTGATCAAACAAATTTAACCTTGTTGAGTAATAAGAGACTTATTACAAAAATGTTTAAAAAATCCTACAAGAGACATTTGTTTGAGAATCAGACTGCACTGGTTGTGTTGTATGTTTGTGTAGATTTAGATGCAGCTCAGTGCCACCACAGAATAGCAGCACAGGAAACACATCGATAACCAAATAACAAATAATGGAAATATGTTATTTATTTATTTATTTGTTTGTTTGTTTATTTGTTTGTTTATTTATTTATTTGTTTATTCATTTATTTCACAAGTGTCAACTTATGGCACAAATGCAACTAGCAGTCTTGCTTTTGAAGAATTTCCTTCATGTTGTCTTGTGGTTTTTTATTTTTGCAGAGGAGATATGTAATAAAACAATTTCTATGTGGTAACTCTTTATTTTCACCATTTCTATGGTGAACAAATTAATTAATTAATTTATTTATTTATTTATTTAAGCCTTGTGGTACAAATGCAATCACCATTCTTGCTTTTAAAGAATTTTCTTCATGTTGTCTTGTTGTTGTTTTATTTTTGCAGAGAAGATATGTAATAAAACAAGTTCCATGTGGTAGCTTTTTATTTTCACCTTTTATACGTTGAACAAATTTATTTATTTATTTATTTATTTCATAAGTGTCAACTTATGGCACAAATGCAACCAGCAGTCTTGCTTTTGAAGAATTTCTTTCATGTTGTCTTCTTGTTTTTTAATTTTGCAGAGAAGATAATAAAACAAGTTCCATGTGGTAGCTTTTTATTTTCACCTTTTATACGTTGAACAACTTTATTTATTTATTTATTTATTTATTAATTCATTCATTCATTCTATCAATGCACAATCATTTTCATTTATATTGTTAATTTTCACCTGATTTATACCATAAACATTCATAAAAATCTTTGCAAATCATATTATATCATAGCAAAACTCCATAAAATACCAAAGCTAAAGAAAGCAAAACCAAAAGAAGTCAAACCTGAGCAGTGCCTCTAAGTAAATTTTTGACACAATTTTCTTAAATGCAAAAACCATTTAGCATCATAAGGGTTTCTAAAATGAGGAACAAGCCATCGTTACATGCAAAGTTCACATAAAATACATCTTCTAAAGCTGTGGTCAGTCCCAAGAACATTGAAGGAAGGAAAAGTGCAAGCGAAACTGCACAGAGCGCTCTTTCTTAGCACAGATCATTGTGTAGGCAGTGAATTGAACATCAGTCCTAGATTACATTAGATAAGAACTAAAAAAAACTCTGACTGTGGCACATATCCTGCCCCAGCATGCCTCATTTTCGTTGATTGCTTGTCGGACCCCTATAACCCAGCTCTCTACCCCCATAGACCAGCACCAGTCCCACGGGTTTCCTTCAGGACGCCTGAGAGAGGCCAGGTACGAAAACAACACACACTCTCACACCTTCAGACGCTTTTGGCGACAGTCGTGGAGAATCCCGGCTTGTCATCGTCTGGCCAGAGGATTAGGTTTACCGTGTGTCAACAGATTTGTCTCAGTATCAGTATAATCCGAAAAATCAGGCAGGAAGAATTATGCAAAATCCCTCAGTTGAAGTGCAAGGATTATTATTCAGATCTCCTAACTGTGCATGTTAACTATGTGGTGCAGGGGAAGGCCACAGAAACGTATTAAACACCAGTCCAAATGATTCCTAACTGGGGTCTTTACAAGTCTGTGCAGGTGGACATGCAAACGTCTCATTTCCATATTTTCAGATCTTCAAGTCATAAAGTAGCTACATCAAGAACCTGGAGTTACAGCTAAACTGGATCTCAGACATGCATCTACATCCGTTAATGCTGTTTTCCCCTCCTAATGGAGGACTGGGGTCTTCTGTTAAAGCCTGTGGCTACAGACGCAAGAGTGTGATAAATCAGAGCATCACTTTCTCTACCCATCTGTCATTCGCAGGCACCACCTACACGGCTGGCCGCGTGCCATTTGCCTAACTTCCAAAAGCATAAAACCCTATAAAAGTCATGCCGTTTAATATTTCAAAGAGCTTTGCATGTCTGTGTGGAGTATTTCCATAAAACCCCACACTGTCAAAAATTATTATGATTTTAACAGTAAAAGAATGTAAAAATGCTACAGTAGAAACCTGTTAACTGGTTAACAGTAAGTTTCCATACTATATTCGGTGAATAAATACTCATTTATGAGAGGAGTGGCTTGAAAGTTTTATAAAGGCCCAGTAATGAGGGTGACATGAATTTGTTTTCCATCGCTCTTGGGACATTCTGTATCGTTCAGGGAGCTTCTGCACGTGTCGCAGAGATGCTTGTCACTTGCGGTTTCTCATTTGTCACCGGTGGCCTTCTCTTGTTCAACCCATTAGATCTGAGCGCTGATCTCCAAATGGGCGTGTATGGTGCACTCAAGTGTGAATGGGATGACAGGGCTGACAGGAGTTTATGAACTGCAAAGCTGTCAGAGGTGGAGAACATGCCCTCACAAGTCCCCGGTCGCCCCAAGGCTGTCCTGATGGCACACTGACACCCCAATAACCCGATACACGCACACACACTCACGCAGACAAAGGCTTTGGAACATGAACAAAAATGTCACTGTTATGCAAATGAAGGTCAAGCTGCTGCTTTTTATGAAGATCTTAAAGAGTTGGTGATCTTAAGCCTGACGTGACATCTTGGTGCTCTAAACGATACGCTTCGAATCGCTCAAGCATTATAATTCACTGCCCGCTGATCTTTCTATTATATGTCCATCTCTCTTCACGGTTCATGTAAATATTTTGGCCTCTACAATGAGCAATTAAGCACGACAGACAACCCTTTAATAGTTTTCTACGCAAACACTATGTCTTAAACTGAGAAGTTAGATCTCTTTCACAAAACCCATATGAACAAAGTCATCAAAGATATTTGATGTTAACTTTTGAAAAAACATAATAAATTCACTTTAGTATCGCAAAATTGGAACACTGTTCTTTTATGTTTTCTTTTTTATATACTACTAAACATATTAAAATTATATATAAAATAAATTAAATATAAATACATTTTAATATTTTACAGAACTATGTATATTAATTTTATATAATTGTGTTATATAATATATAAATAAAAATGTAAATAAAAACTCAAATTCTACATAGCATACATAATATAATTTATATTAAATCTGTTGGAAATATATGTTTTATAGATACAAATAAAATGTACTTTATATATTTGAATTTATTATGTAAATATAATATAAATATTATATTTTTGTAGTTTTAAGATAGATATTTCTGTATATGAAAATGTATATTGACTATAAACTACTTTTCAAAAGATTGGGCTTAGTAAAATCTGAAACTTTTTTTTAGAATACTTTTAGGTAGAATATTTTCATTAATATTCAACTTAGTGACAGTAGAGACATGGTTTCTAGAAGAATAAATGTTCATATTTTACAGTATTATGCATATTATGTATAATTTTGTTTCATAATATATAAATAAAAGGTAATAATAATGAAAACTCCATATCAAATTCTACATATTTAACATATTAATAGAATGTATATTAAATCTGTTGGAAATATGATATATGCTATATGCTTTATCATGTAAATATAATATAATATAATATAATATACACTATGTCTTATATTTTATGTTAACTTTTGAATAAACATAATAAATTCACTTTAGTATGGCAAAATTGTAACACTGTTCTTTTATATTTTTTCCTTTCTTTTAACTTTTTTTAAATACTACTAAACATATTAAAATTATATATAAAATAAATTATTATTAAATTATAAATAGTTATATATAATTTGGTTATATAATATATAAATTAAAATTAAAATTAAAACTCCATATCAAATTCTACATAACATACATAATATAATTTATATTAAATCTGTTGGAAATATATGTTTTATAGATACATATAAAATGCACTTTATATATTATAATTTATTATGGAAATATAATATAATATATTCATATTTAACTTTTAAGATAGATATTTCTGTATATGAAAATGTACACTGCCTACTTATACACTACTGTTCAAAAGTTTGGGCTTAGTCAAATTTGTATAATTTTTTTTTAAGAAATTAATACTTTCATTAATATTCTACAAACGGATCAAAAGTGATTTCAATCAGTTTTCAACATTGATAATGAGAAGAAATGTTTCTACAGCACCAAATCAGCATATTACATTTCTGAATTCCTAATGCAAATTATTAAGCTTTGCCATCACAAAACATCACAATAGAAAAGATTTCATAATATTACTGATTTTACTTTATTTTTAACAAATGAATGCAGCTTTAATGAGTGTCCGAGACTAAAATCTTAACAATCCCAACATTTTGAAAGGTAGTGAAAGTAGTCATTTCATTTGGAAACTAAATATTAAATATAATTGAAACTGGAAATGGAATTTCTATCCTGAAGTTTCTCCTCTCTCTCTGCGGTGGGGCATTACTCTTGTCTGTCACTCCTCGGGTGCAGGCGGTCGGAGGGTTACCTGCCTCATGCCCCAGGCTCAGAATTATTGCTCAACAGAATACGCTGAAATCAGTAAATCTCCTGCTACACCTGCTTTATCACCAGCACCTGTCTGGAATAGAAACTGTCCCGGACTTTAGAGAGAGGGGAAGGAAAGATGGGCCACACAGGAACATGCGCAGAACTAGAGTTCCAGTAATGCTACAGTTGTACACACAGCAGTGAGTCCGACGTGTTGATTTATAAGAACGATACACGACATGAACCGGTTAGAGCTGGCAGGGTGAAGCAGGGTGAAGTGGGTGAGAGGTGAGGGGGTGTCACGGCGGCGCGTGCTGGTGTTCGAGAGGGGACGGCAGGCAGCAGGTGCATTGTTGACACCCTAAACACATGCAAGGGCAGTGCCAAGCCCTGGAAAAGACATCTCGGCTAAGATACTGAGAAAAGTAGATGAGCCAGGACCTGCATCCTCCTGCGTTTCCATCTCAAACAGTCAACTTGGTACGTTAAACATGTCAACAGAGAAAAGATAGAAGAAAAAAAGAAAAAGAAAATGTGTGGAGATTTGGGAGATAAAGACGAAAAGAAATGATAGACAAGTCTGTCTTTCAGTTATTGCTGTCTCATACGAGGCCTAAAATCACAGTGCCTTTTTTCTGCGCTGTGTAATAGTTTGACATTAGAACAAGTGTTAATTAACCTAAAAATCGAAATACATAATCGTGCGAACATCTTTATGTATAACTGAAATGTACCTATAGGATGCTATTGTGTTGTGGGTAGTTGCAAGGCTGCCGCTATGGGTTGCTAAGTTGTTCAGAGTGGGTTTTAGCATATTGCCATGTGGTTGCTAGGGTGTTTTGGTTGGTTGCTATGTGGTTTAAACTGGTCTTTCAACCTGTCCAGCTGATAAGTGCCTAAAATCCCTCTAAAACCAGCTAATGAAGACCAATTAAAACTTTAAAAGAGTTTTTGTTTTGTTTTGTTTTGTTTTCCAGCAGAGTGCTCCAAATCTAAAATCTTGATGTTTTGTTTTGTGTTTAGTCTTGTTTCATTCTTCCAGCAGGGTGTTCCACATTTAAAGTCTCAATAATATTCTGTTTTTTTGTTTTTGTTATTTTCCAGCTATGTGCTACAAATCTAAAATCTCAATTATGTTTTTGTTGTGTTTTAAAGTTGCAATGACATTCAGTTTTTGTTTTGTTTTGTTTTTCCAGCAGGGTGCTCTACATCTAAAGACTCAGTATTCAATTTTTTGTTTGTTTGTTTTCCAGCAGTGTGCTCCAAATCTAAAATCTTAATGATATTTCATTTTGTTTTGCTTTGTTTTGTTTCGTTTCAGTCTTCCAGTCTCAATCAATGATATTGTGTTTTTTGTTTTTGTTGTTTTCCAGCTATGTGCGTCAAATTTATAATCTCAATGACATTTTCGTTTTGTTTTAAAGTTTCAGTGACATTCAGTTTTTTGTTTTGTTTTTCAGCTATGTGTTCCAAATCTAAAGTCTCAATGATATTCTGCTTAGATATGGCTCAAGTTAAAAAAAAAAAATTTATTGTCCACTGCATGAAAATTGTAAATATGACCACATAGATAGAAATGTAACAGCTCACCTCTCCTCGGCAACTCACATGACTTGAGGAACCGCTTGTG
This sequence comes from Sinocyclocheilus rhinocerous, assembly GCF_001515625.1. Lineage (NCBI taxonomy): Eukaryota > Metazoa > Chordata > Actinopteri > Cypriniformes > Cyprinidae > Sinocyclocheilus > Sinocyclocheilus rhinocerous. The sequence goes on from NW_015667272.1 coordinate 616,161, forward strand.
TCCATTATACAATGAGTTTTGTGCTGAAGTTTAATACTTATGCCTTAAGGTTTGTTCAAACAGCAATATTAAAGCTTAGCTTAGCAAGAACCCCTAATTAGTGGTGGTACAATGCAAGCAAACAATATCACATCTCTGCAACAAAAATAATTAATTACTTGAATTTATTTTTCCATTCGTTTGGGTTGTTTATCCTCCAGCACCCATATTAAACACTGGCCACACTTTGAAGTGAGTACACTAAAACATGGCTGAACTTTAAAGCTTGTTTGGTAAACTCATGGCACTGGCTGTGTCACCATCCCCCTGGACACAGGTGACTCACGTCAGACCCTGTCCCACTGTTGGGAGTAAATAGGCTAACACGTGGCCTGGAATGTGGCTCAAAGGAAGGACATATGCATGTCCTTGTCCCATTTTTTCTCTATGCATTAATGCAGTTTCTTTGCCGCCAAGATCTTTATCCATTAAGAACGAATATGCAGTTCAGTAGTCAATGCCTGTGTCCGATTACACAATTTTGATAAACATCAGTGTGTATCTCAGGCACCAAAACACCAAACATTTCTAAAAATCCAATCAGAATTAATTTGCATTTCCCACAATGGCTGTGAAAGAAAAAATTCAGTATTGTTTATCATTGTTGTTCTTCCAGCACACACGTTCCTCCAAGTACCTCCTCAGACCTGGTGGACTAATTGTCTCAAAAGACAAGAAAAATGTATAATCCAACACAACGATGAAATGTGAAGCAGAAGAAGCTGTATTATCCATGTCTTCCATGCCTGGTGTCTTTATATGTCTTTATCATGGAAGCAGTGGCAGTAGTCTGAAGCGTCAACCATCCAGTTCTCAGGTTTTGACAAACTGAGGGACTAAAACCCCTCTCTTGTGCTTTTATACATGATTTGGGAGTAATACGTGCCAAAAAACAACAAACATCATGGGAGAAAGAGCATTGCAGTATTAAATATTTAAGATGTCAACACAGCCTGAACAAGCACCAGGAATCTGGGCCTAGAGAGACGAAAGAGACAAGCAGTGGAGTCTGTTTATCAGTTTCAACACCTAACACACACTGTGTTGCTTCACCAAACAAAGAGGCCCTACTCTACTTATGATCATATTCTATTACAGTCATGAGCTTTAAGTAAATATATGAGCATGATGAGGCATATCTATTATGTCTTGATACAATATAGAGCATACAAACAATGAACTTCAGTGAGGAGTGTGTAAAGGGGTTGGTGGATACTAATACTAGAAGTAACCTCGAATGGATTACAATACTGCCACCATGTGGATTGTTGGTAAAACCACTGTTATGTAGTTTCCTTTTACATTAGTTTGCCCAACTTTGTTTCAGGCCATTATACAGCCGACTTTATGTACTGCATTATGGGCAGATTATTCTAGTTTTTATAAGAGGAAAACAATGCCTCTACAAAGTAGGCAAAATATATACATAAAGGAAACATAATAGATAACAGGCAGACAGACAGATCGCATGACATTCTATGCAGAATGCATTGTATTTTGTGCATTCCATCTGCTTTTTCCAAGTTCATAGCACTGTATTTTAAAATTAAACATGCCAGACTTCATGAATAGAAATTGCAAAACCAGTTATCAAGACCAAAGAAACCAGATAATGTGAAGACAGTACAAAAAAATTTGAGAAAACATTTATTTTGACATCTCTTAGAGCTCTCTGGGGTCCACTGCCCCAAAGCAGTTATGAAAAATGAAAAGCAAACCAATCAATACATGAAGCATAACGGAGATCAAGAGTGTCAAATATTGAGAAACACAACAGGCTGAACAACAGCTCCATCCACTGTCCGGTGACATGAATGTTACACAACATCACATTAACTGCTATCATATATTCGTGCTGCTTTCTGCTAATGAAGTCCACAGAGAATCCAGAATTGGTTTCAGTCTCTAAATGACATGACAGATGCACTGGTGAACATGCACACCATCCAAAGTCACTCACAGCCATTCTAACTTGCTTTGATATATTCACTCGTTCTTTAAAAAATACAAATAAAACATTCAAGTGTCCTCAGATTGGTTTGGGCAGAGACGTGACTTCCTCCAGACACTCAGCATAGGCTTCTTTATATTCATCATGAGGTTTGACCATGATAACACAGGTGGGACGCTTCGATCCAGCTGATGAGCCCAAATCCTGCGGAAGGGGAAAACAAACACATGAGTATTGTAACACTGTACTGTATTTGATTTAGAAATATTTAGTATAGCGTTCTGATGAACTTACAACTTTAGATGGCACATAAGCATAGGGCAGGTTTCTGTCTTCACACATGATTGGTAAGTGGCAATACACTTCGATGGGAAGAGTGTCTCCAGCAAACACCACAATACTACAAGATGACAGAAAATGTGTTAAAATAACAACCATTAATGTGGACTTGATGCTGAAACATGAGGAAAAGAAACCTCGCCTTACCCCTTCTCTCCTTTGTTGAGAAATTTCTGTACCTCTTTTACTCCTCGTCGGATCTGTTTGATTTTAGCCGCTTTGTAAAATAATTAAGAACATTTATAATTAATACCTGACTGCAACCACGTGGCTGTTTCTTTAGCGATAAAACAGCCATATTTAATACATTTTATTCAGATTCAAATCTGCTATAGCTTATAGAAAATAGTTTTTGAAACACATTTTTACCTTTTTTGACGCACTTGTAGAGCTTTTTGCTTAGTTTACGCGATGCAAGCGGGTTTGCGATTGGGTTTACATTAGCTATTAATTCTTGATAGGATTTCTCTGTTCCCCCGGTCTCCTCTTCGACAGTTTTCTCCTTCTTTACCTTCGTCATGTTTCGCTACAATATGTGAAACAAACTTGAGGCCGATTTTTCTGTTGCTGGAGAACACACGCGCAGCAACTCTAACCGTACTTCCGGTGTTTTGTTTCTTCACTCGCGGCACGAACTGTGAGCAACATTTGTGAACAGTGACCCCTTGTGCACAGAATGAACAAATGATGAGATTTTATTCAGTCAAACCTTCTGCCTCGCACACATACTCAAAACTAATCGTCTGCAACATTTACAAAGAATACTTCCGTAAAAACCTTAGTTTAAAGAAATTAGCTTACAGTTTTTCTTCTCGGCTACCAAAAAAAAAACAAAAAAAACTATCAGGGAAAACTATTACAAACGAAATAAATACATATAAATACTTTTTATGTTCATTTTATCTCCCACATAACATTGTTCAATTCCACTTTGGATGCATGTGAAAATTCTCCCCTCAAAAAGAGAAATCTTTTAGCATTTGTTTTGGGTACTGGTGGCCTTTAACACTTACTTGACATTTCACAACAGAACAGACAGACTTTCCGGTAAGGTTAAAATAACATTCTATGTATTAACATTAGTTTAACGTTAAAACTAACTAATATAAAGTAGAATGAACAGTATATTCTTAAATTAACATTACTCAAGATCAGAGAATGCTGTAAACATGGCTGTTCATTGTTAATTCATGATACCTACTTCATTAACTAGTGTTAAACATATAGAATATTATTATAAAGTGTTACTTTCTTATAAAAGTCATTACTGCTTTATCCCTTAAGCTCCAAAACTACTAATCACTTACATAAACCACCATGACAAGGGTGTAAAGTGCATTTTCCGGGTCAATTTAACACTACGATTCTTATTACACTACAAATGTAGTGTCTTTAACACACAAAAGACATCAATGAATCTTTCCAAACATTAAATGGGCATTGGACATTCTGTAAATTGGGGGGTTCAAAACTAAAACAAAAAAATGACAAAAAAAGCCTGATTGTGTAGATTACACGTTAGGGAAAAAAAATTATAAATGCATATAAATAACCATTACTTCAAAGAGTAAGTCAAACATGTAGTTGTCTAGAGATGTAAGAACAATGGTATCGTACATACTAAGAGAGAGAGAGAGTGTGTGTAAAAAAAACCTAAGCGGGACAGGACTGAACTAAGGTCCTGTCACTGCTCCTGTGTCTTCACAGCTATACCCACATGGGCATGGCGAATGGTACGTCCATGCAGCATGTAACCGTCTTGCTTCACCACAGCTATGGTGCCAGGCTCCACTCCCTCTGCTGGAGTATGACAGACTATTTCATGCTGATATGGGTCGTAGGTGGATCCCACAGGGCTCATCGTTAGGGAAAAAAAATTATAAATGCATATAAATAACCATTACTTCAAAGAGTAAGTCAAACATGTAGTTGTCTAGAGATGTAAGAACAATGGTATCGTACATACTAAGAGAGAGAGAGTGTATAAAAAAAACCTAAGCGGGACAGGACTTAACTAAGGTCCTGTCACTGCTCCTGTGTCTTCACAGCTATACCCACATGGGCATGGCGAATGGTACGTCCATGCAGCATGTAACCGTCTTGCTTCACCACAGCTATGGTGCCAGGCTCCACTCCCTCTGCTGGAGTATGACAGACTATTTCATGCTGATATGGGTCGTAGGTGGATCCCACAGGGCTCATCTTCTCCAGTCCATGCTTGGTGAAGATGTCCTGCAGCCGTCCCTGTATGTGTGCCATGTATTGTGTCAGCTGCTGTACTCCATCTCCCTCCTCAACCTTCTCTAACAGGTCTGCCACCTCCACAATGTCACGGCAGAAACTCTGAATCCCTATAGGAGGAGCGTAACGTTTAATGGAATGCTGCTTTAAGAATGCAATGCGAACAGCTATAATGTGTAGCTAAATTAAAGTAGGTTACCAAATAGTTTGGCGTCCTCAACAAATTTCTGTGTTCTTCTTCTAACATTGTCAGAGTCAGCTAGGGCTCGTTTGTATCTCTCCTGTGAAAAGAACAAAAAGTGAGTAATAATTACCGTAAGAAAAAAGCAAAAACAACCAAATTACAAATATAACACTGATTAAAACTAATGGCCATTATAATTTAATTATAGCAATTAAAGGGATAGTTGACCCAAAAATGAAACTTCTGTCATAATTTACTCACCCTTGTTCAAAAGCTGTATGAGTTTCTTTCTTGTGTGGAACACAAAAGAAGATATTTTGAAAAATGTTGGTAACCA
>NW_015667272.1:621279-633452 GCF_001515625.1 Sinocyclocheilus rhinocerous
TTACTTCATTAATTACTCACCCTCATGTCGTTCCACACCTGTAAGACCTTCGTTCATCTTCAGAACACAAATTAAGATATTTTTGATGGAATCTGAGAGCTCTCTGACCCTGCATAGACAGCAAGGGTCCTAACATGATCAAGGTCTAGAAACGTAGCAAGGACATCGTTAAAATAATCCATGTGACATCAGTGGTTCAACCGTAATTTTAAGAAGCTAAAATTAACGTTTTTATTCAACAACTCGTCTCCTCTGCAAAATAGGTGATACTCTCCAAAATGGCGCTATAGATTGACGCGGAGGAGACGAATTGTTGAATAAAATCTTTATTTTTGTTTTCTTTGCGCATAAAAAGTATTCTCGTAGCTTCGTAAAATTACGGTTGAACCACTGATGTCACATGGATTATTTTAACGATCTCCTTGCTATGTTTCTAGACCCTTGCTGTCTATGGGAGGGTCAGAGAGCTCTCAGATTCCATCAAAAATATCTTAATTTGTGAATTACAAAGTATTTTTTTTCGATGCATTCTTAATATTCACTAAAATGGTGCATTATCAATAAGTCAATGAAACTGACCATTGAAAATGCTCTCAAAATGACCAAATACTGACCGGGTCACTGTAGCAGTTGATAATTATCCCTTATTAATGCTGCATTTACTCCAGAACACCATATAAATATATATTTAAACTCTAAATGAGTGCTGTTGTTTTTTTCAATAAATGTGTTTGGTTTTTTACAAAGCTACAATAACTTACAAATACCCTTTTACCACCAGAACGGTTCACGTTCTGAAGCCAGAGTCTGTTCTTGGCGTGAGGAACGAATGATGATGCAATGCTGGTACGAGTGGTTTACCTGACTATAAACAGTCAAAAAACAAACAGCAAATATGAATCACGATTTAATGTAACAAAACAAATTATTACTTTTCGTTAAAATCTTTATTAATGCCAAAAGTGCTTACATTTATGCATCTTTTTGTTTGCTCGGGCAGCCATGTTGCCGCTGAAGCCGGTTTACGCTGAGATAATTCATTTCATACCCTTCGTTTGAAGTGTGGTTCCGAAAAATCTTTGTTTGAAGGGCTATCTGGCCCTTCCCCTTACCCCTCCAACCAAAAGAGAATTGAGACACCCCTACCCCTTCACGTGAATGCGCGTGAATTCCCCTGAGCGGTAAGGGGAAGGGCTAAGGGGTAGAAATGGGATTGGGCCAAAATGTGCTTAATCTCATCAATGAGATTATTAAATAGCTGACAAAAATGTTGCAATAATCCACAAGTAATTTACATAACTCCAGTTCAATAATTAGCATCTTGTGAAGTAAAAAGTAAGAAACTAATACATCGTTAAGGCGTTTTACCTTTAAACCTTCTGGCCAAAATGGAAGTCTATAATCCATAATAAATGCATTCTCCAATGAAAGTTAATCCCCTTTTGTCCTCTCACATCAAAATCCACCAATAACCTGTTTTTACATATAAACAGTGCTTAATCTGTGCATATTTCACTCCTGATTCAGAGGAGACAACATTGGAGAAAGCAATATTATGGATAATTTTTTCCAGAACCAAGGGTTGAGTTAAAAAGGTGGATTCGAATAAATTTTATTTTACGTGTAGCTGATGAACAGGAGTCATGTGGATTACTTGTGGATTATTGTGTTTTTATCTAGGGATGCACTGAATATTCGGCAACCAAAATAATATGTACCGAACAATGACTAACGCGATCAAATAGAGGCACTCACTAATGCAGCAAACATGTCGGCAGTGTTAAAGTATTTAAAACTATCAGAGAAAGACGCAGAAATCATTACAAGCACGAAAGCACCGACAGCGAGAGACTGTTTAGTGCTGCATCACATGTCTCCGATGAGAAGAAGAGGTGGCTAATGCTGGTGTTTAGGTTACTGTATGATGATTGAAATTGCGAAATTACCTTTTAAACGATTAGTAAATAAACTGCAGAATGTTATATTTTCTAATGCACGCACGAATTGCATGTATTCTGACAGCGCTGCACGAGCTCGCGGCGCCAGGGTTCAAAGTCCATAGCGCAAGGAAAATCTGCGCTGAACTTGTTACTCAGTAAGTACAAGTACAAGTAACAGTACAAGTTGCTCAGTAACATTTTTGTGAATTTTTTTTAAAGGCATGTGACAATGTGATACGTGCGACAAACATCTTCCTAAATTCGTAATGAGAATCATTTATAAATCTGCATGCTGTTGTCAACAAAAAGAAGCGCTGAGATCTTCCTATGGGTTTCTGCCAAAATAAAAGCCGAGAAAAAAGTGACGTGACATCTGACATGTGGCCAAGTATGGTGACCCATACTCGGAATTAGTGCTCTGCATTTATCCCATCCTAAGTGCACACACACAGCAGTGAACACACACACACCGTGAACACACACCCGGAGCAGTGGGCAGCCATTTTTGCTGCGGCGCCCGGGGAGCAGTTGGGGGTTCGGTGCCTTGCTCAAGGGCACCTCAGTCGTGGTATTGAAGGTGGGAGAGAGCGCTGTACATTCACTCCCCCCACCTACAATTCCTGCCGGTACGAGACTCGAACCCACAACCTTTGGGTTACGAGTCCGACTCTCTAACCATTAGGCCACGACTTCCCCCAAAAAGCAACAACTCTTATCAACATTCATAAATGATAGTATTGTAATTTTACTGTCGTTCTGTAAAATAAAATAAGACAATAATAATGATAATAATAATTACCCTACAACAGCTCTATTAATACATTTATTATAACATTCACACAGTGTTCAAATTGGGATCTGTAATATATTCTAATGTTTTAAAAGAAATCTTTTCTGCTCAGCAACTTATTAATTTTAAGTTAAATTGTGCTTTGTTGGTATAATGTCTGCTAGAATGTTAAAAAAATTGTTCAGTGTTAAGTAAATATTTTTAAATGGTTGTTTTGTAATTGATTTTTTTATTTGAAAAGCAGGACAAAACAGTAAAAGGCACATTTTGGCAATTTAATTAATGCAATGGTGAAAAAAAAAAAAGGCAAAATAGGCCTACATGGGGGAAAAATGTGAAAAACCGTGTTCGGTATTCAGCCAAGTATTTTCATTTCGGTGCATCCCTATTCTTATCAGCTGTCTGGACTCTCATTCTGTCAGCACCCATTCACTGCAGAGGATCTATTGGTGAGCTAGTGGTAAACTAAAATGCTAAAATTGATGTTAAATTTCTCCAAATCTGTTCTGATGAAGAAACAACCTCATCTAGATCTTGGGAGGCCTGAAGGTGAGCAACTTTTATTTTTTGTTTATTTATTTGATTAACTATTTACAGGATTGTGGTATTTAGCTTTGTGCTGAGCATAATGCTGCAATGATCGTGTAACACGTTTCTTTATAACATTTTCTGCTTAAAAATATCTGATTGACAAATTAATATTACATGAAACCAGTACAAAAAAAAATCTGATTTGATCCCAAAATATTTTTATATTTTCAAAGCTTTAGTACTTCACATTTGCTGTTCTTTATGGTAGGATTCAATAGATGTAAAGGCCGATCAAGCCAAAAAGCCACTTGGATCATTTTTTCCCCCTAAAACACTACAGTACTTGTCTTGTAATGTCACCACAAATTGTTCGGCATGTAATAATTTGCAGCCTCGTTTTAGTTTTATTATAACCACAACTTAAATAAAAAAAGGGAATGAATTAGCACAAAATGTTCACAATTTACCTAAAACAAGCAAACAAATTACTAAATCATGGGATTTTGTGGCCATATCATCGTCATGTGTGGCCACACACATTATATTTTACACAAAAAGTGTTAATAAATATTATATAAATAAAATAGATAAATCATTTGATGAATGAATGAATGAATTCAATGTGGGTTCAATTTGATCCAAAATCACAGATGGCTGCAGTTTCTTGGGACAATAGGAGGGTTCATTTGACCCGTTTACATCGGTATGTGCCGCGAACAAAGAGAATCCACAGGAATGCAATAAAAGCCATTCATCATCACGAATAATTACACGTTTAGTCAGTTTAACATGTAACGTTATAGTTGTGAAAGTAAATGAGCCGTAGGATTGATGAGTTAAACAACGGAAAGTAAAGTTTTGAAAACACTAAACAACCCCTTAAATAGAAGAAACCCCACCAGAGTGCTTGCCAGTGTACTTACTATGATATCTGATACTGTTTTAATACAGGTTGTAATAGTATTGTTACATTCAATAGCCCGTAACTAAGAAAAGACATAACGTTAAAGCAAAACACAGATGTGATATTAATAAAGCTGACAGATGTGATTGATGGACAATCTTGCTAAACAATTTTAAACACGATATAAACTACCAAACGACCCACAGTCGACGTGTTCGTCGTTTCTGAACAAATTTAAACTCGTCACCACAAATTGTTCGGCATGTAATAATTTGCAGCCTCGTTTTAGTTTTATTATAACCACAACTTAAATAAAAAAAGGGAATGAATTAGCACAAAATGTTCACAATTTACCTAAAACAAGCAAACAAATTACTAAATCATGGGATTTTGTGGCCATATCATCGTCATGTGTGGCCACACACATTATATTTTACACAAAAAGTGTTAATAAATATTATATAAATAAAATAGATAAATCATTTGATGAATGAATGAATGAATTCAATGTGGGTTCAATTTGATCCAAAATCACAGATGGCTGCAGTTTCTTGGGACAATAGGAGGGTTCATTTGACCAGTTTTTAGAAGCAAAGCCCATTTTAGTTGACATTATTACAGTGTAATTCACAATTAATTTAAAAAAAAAAACATTTGTTTAAATAAACAGAACTCCAACAAAGCCATTTTGAACACACTTTTTATTACGAACAATTACCTAGATGTTGCAAAGAAAAAACAATTATTATTTTCTTTAGACTGGTTTTATGTACAAAATAGAAATAAATAAATCTGGTAAATTAAGTGCCCTAGTGTTAACAAAAGGGAAAATCCTTTGAATGCAGTTCAGTTTCACATAACATGTAAAAGAGAGAAAGTGCGTCCCAAATCGCGTACTTATGCACTATTCTATGACGTTTTGTAGTATAAATAGTGTGAGTAGTGTGTTCACACTGAAAATTCCAAAAAGAAAAAGTGCACTTTAAATACCCGGATGATGCACTTAAATAACCGAAAAAACGAAGTGTGGAATGTTGAACACTTCATGCATTCAACTGTCGCAGCTTTAATTACGTAGTGAAGGGGGAGGGGCTATCAGACTCCGTTTATGAATGACAAAATAACCTTATATAATTCATACACTATATGGTTGAGTACATAGTGTATAAGTGCATAGGGATGCAGCTAGAGACATTAACACTTTATCTCAAAACAGCACAAAGTCAGCAGGAAGGCCACATAAGTATCCTGTGGTATTATACAATAAGATGTGAAAAGACAAAACAAAACACAATTTTCATATAATTCAGGCACCTATTTTAACTCTTGTATTAAACAAATAGGTGTTTACAAAACACTTTTGTTTCCTGAACATTCCCTTATCCTTGCCATCTTCATGCAATTTTTTTATTTAACATTCATTTTTATTTACAGACTACCTTCAAATACGGTCAACTGTCCCGTGCATAAGTGCAGTGTAGTGGACAGACAGGATGATCACAGATGCAATCTCTTCTTTGCTTAAAAAGGAATAGTGTAACCAAAAATAAAAACTGCTGAAAATGGACTCATGCCCTTGTGTACTCATGATGTTAATTGATGGACTGGAGTCGTGTGAATTACTTGTGGATTATTGTGATGTTTTTATTAGCTGTTGAAACTCTCATTCTGACGGCACCCATTCACTGCAAAGGATCCATTGGTGAGCAAGTGATGTAAAGCTACATTTCCTCAAATTTGTTATGATCAAGAAACAAACTCATCTACGTCTTGGATGGTCTGAGAGTAAAAGTTTAGCATATTTTTATTCTTGGGTGAACTATTCCTTTAACACGCCAACCAAAGCCACAGATCCTCAGACTCCTCTGATGACAATTTTATAATTACTTCACTTTCTTTGACTCCCATTCCTAATAAAAAAAATAAAACAGAACAAAAAAAGATTAAAATAACACATAAGAACAGAATACAACAGATATTATCACATTTATAAATCTCAATCATCACCATAAGTTCTAAAACAGTGTTGGGGAAAGTTACTTTTAAAAGTAATGCATTACTCCCTAAAACGAAATGCGATACTTAAGTTACTTGGAAAGTAATGCGCTACGTTACTAACTTTTTCTCATCTGGGCTGGCCTACTTGTTTGTTTTTAATATAAAAGGTGATATTTTTGGCAAATGTAAAATCCCTTTTGCACTAAAAGTGAAACGAATAGGCCTCAGGCTGAACGAAATGTAACTTCACATCTGTATGTAGAGGGCGCCGCTCAAACAAATCTTTCAGCTGTGCTGCTATTCTGAATTGCATGAAGAATAGGATGCAGGAGAAGAAAGTACAACACTCTTCAGCAATTAAAAAAGGAAACAATGAAACAATGTTTTTCTAAAGTCATTTTTGCTTATTATTATGGTTGATTTGGATGATATAAGGTCAGTAGCAAAGACACTGGTTAATAAAAATGGGATTAAATACATAAAGGACATTTGTCATTTAACATATTTAATTAGTGCAGGTTCACATCATATTCTGAGTTTGCATGTGCAAATGAGATGAGTAAATGCATGTTCACATTTTAAACATTTTTAAACACGCCTCTGCACTTACTCCCGATTTCTCTCAACATCGGGACAGGAGAGCTGTCAGTCAATAAATGGGAAAACAAAGTAACCGGTGTTACTCATTTGAAAAAGTAACTCAAATATTTTTTTGTAAATGCATTACTTTACTAGTTACTTGAAAAAAAGTAATCTGATTACATAACTTGCGTTACTTGTAATGCATTACACCAAACACTGGTTTTGAATATTTCATTGAATATTTATGCAACCGTATACCTTGGCTTTCTGCATGACATTTCCTTTGGTGGATGCATATATCGACGGGGGGCGTTTCTTCATTTCAGAAGCACAATTGACCGGCACAGTGGCACCATTGTAAATATCTTCCTTTTTTTTGCCTGGAACCTACAGGTATTAAGATACGAATGAATTTCATTGTAAAATCAGGTTCATCTGAGGGAAAAGCATATTAAGAGTCAAGAATGCAGGTACCTTAATGGTGGGTTTGCCTTCCACAGGCGCCCCCAGCATTCCTCCAGTCAGAGACTTCTTCAGTTTGTCCTTCACCTCCGTAAGTCGCAGCTCCAGGTCCACTCGCTCAGCTTCCTTCTGACGGCAGCTTTCCTCCAGCTGGGCCAGATGCTGCTCCATGGCTTTCTGCTGTTTATCTGATGCACGCGTACAAAACATATCACATCAAATGAATCGCTCCACTACTGAGGATATTGTCAGCAGGTGGCGCCAAATACTGCAAAAAGTGTGACAAACCACCTTGCATGTTATTAAATAGCACTCAAATAAGTCAATTCTCTCACCAGTCGCCTTTTTCAGCTCTTCCTTCACCACCCTCTTTTTGGCTGTGTCCATACTGGACATAGAGGAATAACGCTTCAGTTTAGACTGATTTTCATCTACCTGCAGGTGGAAGAGAGAAATTACAGTTTGTTTCTGTAAACATCCAACATTCTTGCCTTCCAGTATGATAGTATTTACTTCAGCATTACACAATGTGCTTATTTAAAAATTTCCTCAAAAGTTCCCTTTTATAAAGGAACATGCTTGCAATGACAGAACATTTGTAGCTGACTAGACATAACAAAGTCAGTTGCACAACTTAACCTCCCAACAAAGAAAGTAATGGTGCTACAAAAAATATTTTAGGAAGTAAAGCAGAGAATAAAACAGCAAGACATGTTTGTTGCTGCCTTTCAGGATAATTCAAAAATTCACTAAAACTTTGAGAGAACTGTGGTTAATCATGGCTAAGTCCAGAAACAACACCCAAATGGGCTGAAACGTTCTTTTCAAATGTCATATAATGCCAGTTTTATAATACTCTTAGATCATGAATGCCAAATGTACACTATCGTTCAAATGTTTGGGGTCAATAAAATTTTAAAATATTTTTAAATGAAGTCTCTTATGCTCATCAAGGCATTTATTTGATAAAATACAGTAAAAACAACAATATTGTGAAAAGTTATTGCAAATAACTTTAATATCTATCTGAATATATTTTAAAATGTAATTTGTTGTAATGCTAACACTGAATTTTCAGCAGACATTTTACTCCAGTTTTCAGTGTAACATGATCCTTCATGTTCTTCTTATTATTATTAATGCCGCTGCTTAATTTTGTGAAAACAGTGATAATTTTTTCAGGATTTTTATATGAATAAAAATCTCAAATATACAGCATCTATTTGAAATAGAATAGTCTTTACTGTTGCTGAGGGGTGTGATTTTACAAAACACCACAAAATCATATTTACCCCCCCCCCCAAAAAAATGGTCACACTTTATTTGAAGGAACATTTCTCGCTATTAACGCAACATTAACTATGACTTTTGCCTCAATAAACTCCTAATTTGCTGCTTATTAATAGTTAGTAAGGTAGTTGTTAAGTTTAAGTATTGGGTAGGATTAGGAATGTAGAATATTCTCATGCAGAATATGTGATTTATAAGTATTAATACAGCCAGTATGTTAATAATAGGCATGCTAATAAGCAACTAGTTAAAAGTGAGAATTGGTCCCTATACTAAAGTGTTACCAAAAAATGTGATGCATTTTTAACTGAACACCGTACCAACACGCTTTCATAGGGAACTTCGTCATAAGTCCGTGGATCTGTGGAGGTGCTGCTAGAGGAGGTCGCCCACCTATGGCATAAAAATGTAATAAAACAAGAATTATCATGAAAATACTATAAATCTGAGTGAACGTCTTTACACATCCAAACTGGAACAAGCTAAATATCCTCATCTCTACTCACAGAAAAGAGTGTCGTGCTGCGCTCTGGATGCTGCTGATGGTGTCCACATCCACATAGTCATAATGCAATGCCTCAGGGGTGGTAGCGCTGCCTGCTTCAGCCAACAAAACCCCCAGCCAGCGGCCCATCTCCACAGAACAGCTCGCCTGAGGTTGATTGTATTACAAAATCACACCTTTTTTAATGAAAGATCTCACAATGTAACAAAGATCAATTTTATTACCTCCAGGGCGGCTATTTCTGCGCTCGCTCGCATGATGCGGAAGGCAAAAGGATGTTTGGGTCCAAGACCGGGTAAGACGTCTACACCATTGAGGGCTAATGCACTAACATGGGTGTGAATGTCCCCTCTGTCCTTATGGAGATACAGAGTCCCATTTCTCACACAACACCAGCGCTCCTTCCAACACTGGTTGACCAGGACATTCAAGTAACCTAGCAAAAAATAAGAAACTATCAGAGACTTGAAGGAACGTCTCAAAAGATGAAGAAGATCAACAGTGGAGGGAAAGTGGATTTATGTCCCCTCACCACAACGGGGATTGTCATCCAGGTGGGAAAGCGTGCTGGTTTCGCCCGGCAGGGGCGGCTTCTTCTTGGAGAAACTGATGATGCGGTTGATTTTCCTGCCAGCGGCTCGACTCATAGATCCAGTCAGCTCAGAGAATGTCCCTTTTTTGCCCTTCCCTACAGGAAGAAGCACAGGAAGCATCATAAGAGGATGTATAAAGTGCAAGGACAAGACACGAAACAAATGTTTGGATTCTATTAACGAACATGCCGTTGACTTCCTTTGTTTGCAATGTTGAGGAAAAAACAGCATACTTAAAGGGATAGTTCACCCAAAAATGAAAATGTTATGTTTATCTGCTAACCCCCAGGGCATCCAAGATGTAGGTGACTTTGTTTCTTCAGTAGAACACAAACGAAGATTTTTAACACAAACCGTTGCAGTCTGTCAGTCATATAATGGAGGTGGATGGGAAACACGGCTTTGAGAGTCAAAAAAACATACACAAACAAAACCCTCAAAGCCATGATTCCCATCCACCTCCATTATATGACTGACAGACTGCAACGGTTTGTGTTAAAAATCTTCGTTTGTGTTCTCCTGAAGAAACAAAGTCACCTACATCTTGGATGCCCTGGGGGTAAGCAGATAAACATCAAATTTTCATTTTTGGGTGAACTATCCCTTTACGTCTATAGCTGTTTCTTGTGGCAATGAGTTTTTACGTGTTTTTACGCATAGTTTAAATCAAGATCCATCTGAAACACTTGAAAAGTGAACTTGACGAAACTAGGTATGTGCGCTTTTGAAATCCAGAATTTTTACACATTTTAAAATTAAATAATTAAAAAAAACATTTGGATGATACCAATAAGCCTATAATTATTTTAATGTGTTGGCTGATAACCGATAAATGGCTGAATGGTTAATTCTATACTAATTTGTCCAAATAAGTCATTATTAAACATTAAAACATTATTAAAACAATAAAATCAATCATTTGAAATGTTACAAGTGAATTTAGGGATCAAAAAAACGTTTCCGCGCTTTTTGATGTGAATGACTTTTTCTATCATTTACAAATACTAAGTTGCTAATAAAACTTTTGTTTTTTTTTCATTTCATTTTTTGAACTTAACAAAACTAGGGGTACACACTATTAAAAATCTAGATGATACCAATAAACTGAAAACTATTTTTATGTTTTAGATGAAAACTAGTAAATGGCTGATATTAAAATTTGATACTATTTTGTATAAATAAAAATAAAATATATAAATCAATTTATTTAAATGCTACTGAATTTAGGCATCACAACATAATATACAGTATGAAAAATGTATAATCATTTTGAGATTTGCTAAAAAATAACATTTAACAGTTTTAATGAATTATTAATGTTATTAACTTTAAGTGAGTTTTCGATGACATGGCATGCACAGATACAGTTTCAATATTTGTCCAATAATGATAAATAAAAACTATTTCTAACATCGGCTGATATTACATAATATTACCAATATAATGTGTATGCCAATACAAAACCTAAAAAAAAAGAAAAGAAGGATGTGACATACCAAAAGGGACAAACTTTAACCTCATCAAAAACAACAGAGCAGCTACATCCTTCCTGAGCTCCTAATGCCATTGTTTCAGCGTGACATCAGATCACAGAACTAACAAGAGGAAACGCTCTACAGCTGGAAAACCGACTCTGACCCCAAAAGCATTCGCTAAGCAAAGAAGCTGATCGATTGTGTCCATACCGTTCTCACAGATCTCACGGGTGACGTCTCCATTGGCTGCGCTGTCAGAATCAGAAGTATGTTTATCTGGTGACATCATCTGCAATGACCAAGAAACAGACAGAGCAATTATAGGGATCACCACGCTGGTTATGTTCATGTCAACATCGTAATCAGTATAGGTTAGCCGTTTAGTGTACTCTGGGCTACAGGATGCTAGTAAACTGTTCAGCCTTACCTTATCCAGCTCTAGTTTTCGCAGTATCATTGGAGAGGATGAACTCTCTTTTCCATTAATGCTGTTTGCCAAGTTACTTACTTCCTGAATGACCTACATAGAGTTAACAGAAGAGAGTCATACAGAGAAAATCTGTCAGAACCAGATTTATTCGGATACCATGACACTATGAAATCTGAAAACAGTCAAAACATTAAAGTGAATAAGTTTACAAGAATGACTGCTATATACAGTGATCAGTTTTAGTGTGATTAATCCTTGATCCTGATTGGTTTTGCATAATGAGCCCTAAACGCTGTATGATTGTCAGAGGAAAATGACTTCAAGAGTTCCCACACTTTTCGACTAATTAATTTCCACTTTTCTGTCATTTTTGATAACCAACTTACTAATAAAAAGTTTTTTTTTTTTTAATAATTTCATCGATAATGTACTGTCAAAGATACATTTCTAGGCAAAGAAATATTTCAGAGTCGAGCACCAGTCGTGTTACTGCTAACCAAAACTAAACCTATTCAAAATATTTTTCATTAATTGATATAAAGCTAAAATAAAATAAAATTTAAATACTAAATTTAGAAATGTGGCCAACTAACTGAAAAATTGGCAGGGAATTGAAAAATTGAAAAAATATAAATAAATTAAAGGTAAATTATATATATATATATATATATAT
>NW_015667272.1:633527-650508 GCF_001515625.1 Sinocyclocheilus rhinocerous
AGGACAAAAGCAACTAAAATTAAAATGAAAGCTGAAAATATATAAATAAAAGCTAAATAAAATATTAATAAATGCTATAATAGTATATAAACAATACTAAAATAACACTGTTGAGCATTACATTCACTATAAAAAAAATTTGAGGACTGGAAATCACTATTTTTACATTTCTGATATTTCCAAGTTCATAATTGTGCATGACTTTCATCTCTTTCTTCTCACATAAAATAATTTCAACTTGTTTTAGTTTGCAAATAGCCGTTATATTATGTCATATATTGTGATGAAGCACCTTGAGCCAGCTCTCGGCCTGTTCTTTGCTCTGTACAGCCAGCACTAGCGCCTCTCCCCCCGGCATGGAGAAACGAAGCTCGTGCTTCTTGCGGCGTCCATCTTTAGGCACGTAGATGACATTGCAGAGATTCAGGGGGAGGTCAACGTGTGGAGAACGATCTTTGGGATTCTTGAAGCACTGTGGAGAACAAATTCTATGTTTAGAGCTTGCCGAATTGACCAGATGTTAGATTGTCTCCCTTTTTTTAACAGTTCCAGTGCGATTCACCTGAAGTCTGTTCTCGCGAATTATTGTTAGCTGCTTAGCCCATTGACCGAAGCGTTTCTTGCGAAGCAGGAATGCACATTTGCGGCAGTCTTTCATTTGACCATCTGGACTCTCCTCTGTAGGCCACTGGTGTGCCCTCTCTCTGCCTTTAGCTTCCTCATCCTCTTCATCGTAGGACTCATAAGAACTGCTGAGTGCATCTGAATCATTGTCTGTTGACATCAACAGATATTAAAACTAATCTAGCACATTTTGATAGGCACAAGCATAACAAACAGCACAGGTTCCTTACAGGAGTTTTTGCTGGCCCCGTTCAGTCGAGTTGTTGGGTAATTGTTGTCAGCATCTTCATAATAAGCATCCTCTATTGAGTCTGGAGGGCTGGAGTTACCTGATAAATAAGCACACTGTGTTAGGTTTCATAAATGGCTGTTATTGTGCCTTCTTAGGCTTGAATGTGTTTGCACTTACTGCGAGTAGTTATATACTGGGGCGTTGTGCCCATTCCGAGCGGGACGGCTTCTTCATAGTAATCATCAGGAGGAGGTGTGGTAGGAAGGGGAGGTGTGTCTGTGGGACTCTGGAAAAAAACCAAAAACAATTATTAATAAATTCAAAGTTGCATGCTTTAAAATAAAATAAAAGGTTTTTGCTGTCTAAAAGACTATTATCATTTTAATTACTCTCATTTGCATACATTGACTGTAAAAAGTGAATTTATTTTCATATTTATTTTAGCTGCCGTAGACTAGTGCTCAAACGTTTTGGTCAGTACGATTTTTTAACACTTGCATTTTAAAGATTGCATTTGTTTGATCAAAAATACAGTAACAAGAGTTGTGAAATATTATTATAATTTTTTTATTTGAATATATGTTAAAATGTCATTTATTTCAGCAAGCCATGACTATAGTCTTCAGCGTCACATGAGCCTTCACAAATCATCATTCGATATTCAAGAAACATTTCTTATTATTATCAATGTTGAAACCAGTTATGCTGCTTAATATCTTTGTGGAAACTGTGATACATTTCAGGATTCAGGATTCTTTGATGAACAGAACAATTAAAAGCATTTAGCATTTATTTGAAATAGAAATCGTTTGTAACATTGCAAATGTCTTTACTGTCCCTTTTGATCAATTGAATGCATCCTCGCTGAATAAAATTACTCTTTTTTTTTTGTTTTTGTATTTCATATATATTCTTGTACCGATTTTGTGGGCGGGTGCTTGGATGCCTCGTCTTGCTCCACATCTTTCATCTCTTCGGGCGAGTCCCTGAGATCCTGCAGGTCACAGTCTGAGAACAAACATCAAAACTGAACAATCACGACACATGCAATTCATATGACATCCTGGAAATATGATTATAACGCAAACAAAGCTGCCATTCTTTCTGCTATTTTTAGCAGCACCTACTACAAGTATTTATGTATAACAACGTTTTAGGCATTGTTTCGCAAAACTAAATTCAGAAAAAATGGGAATGATTTGCACTAATGAACTGAGTAAACACAGCAATAAACTCACCAAATTCTTCAAACAATGATTCAACAAAGCTGGTACCATTTCCATAGAGAGACGTGTTCATGTATATAAAGTCAGATCCATTCACTATGAAATAAACAAACATAATTGAATTAATTTGCAATATTACAAATGTGATTTACCCTTCATACATAAATTCTTACATGAAATACAAAACAGAATGTCAATCATAACATACACTTTATTCCTATATTTTTTTGGAGTAACATTTTTAGGCTCAGAGTAACTGTGCTGTCTGAAATACTTTGACGTTGCTATAATTATGAATGTGTGGATCTCTTCAGCGGGGCCTTGGCCAAGCGTTTCTGCTCAGCTGTTATGTATTTGCTGCTCAATCTCACCGGATGGCTGCAGCTGTTTGACCAAGTTTCTGACCACACTCATCTTCTCTGCCGTGGCTGAACTCACGCTCTCGTTCTCCAGCAGCTTGAGAAGCAAACTCAGCTCCTTCACCAGGTGCTCCATACCTGCAGAGATTCAAGACAAGGACAGGATCAGGGATCAGAAACATGTTTGCAGAAGATTGCATGGGAAAATCACTAGACTTTTGGGCCCTGTTGCATTTATATACATCAGATGATCTAAATACTTAAGCAACTTTTATATTAACTTTTATTTATTTTCTAATCGTGTAACTGGGCATTTCCATTCAGCTCATTTGACCTTTTTAAAGTCCTGTCATGAAGCAAGCCTCAGCTGTTGGACATCTGATTTCTTTGGCTGTTTGTTGAGGAAACCTTGCCAAAATGCCAAACATGATATCCTGAAGGTTTAATGCAATAAACAAGCAAAGACAGGGGTATGACCTGAATTGATTTCTTATGGTAGTGCTCTTCCAAATCTGTGCATGGTGAACAATAGCTGCACTGTTATGAATGGCCTAACAAACACAGGAAACAAGAAACCCCCTAAAGAGAAACAACATTTTTAGAATGTCCTGGGATAAGCATTCACGTATATAGAGCTAGTCAACAATGCACCAGCATTTATAATGGTTGTCTGTAGGTGCGGACATATCTCATTATTCATATTTGGAAGGAAACCCGAGGAAAAGTAGCTTGAATTTCTGGCCCTGAAAAATATAGTTAGATGCTGGTTTTAAAATGCTGGTTGACATTTACTGGTGTTTTAATACTTATGTTCTCTTTGGGGTCTAAGAGACTCTGAAAAAACGTAATTTTTATAATGTTATGAGAACTTATTATAAATAAAATGTCAGCTTGATAATATGCAATAACAATTCCAAAAAGGACAAAAAAAACGGAGGGTTGAAAAAGGAAAATAATATGAATTATTTAAAAATCTTTATTTATAATGTAAGTTTAAAAATAATGTAATTATTTAAAATAGTTTAATTATTTCAATATTTTATTTGTAAAAAGAGTATATAAGTTCACTCCTGGCAGTTATCATAGCCAGATATAACCTGTATTTTTCTAAAATTAGCTATTTCTGTGCTAATTTTAAAATGACTTCTTGTTATTTTCAATACATTTTTATGTTCAAAGTGAGTAAATAATTGTTCACTGCTTGTTGGCAGTCAATTTCAGTTTTTTATCCTCATGATCAGTGGTGTAGTCTACGTGATACGCAGGTATACGCCGTATACCCACTAGGAAAGGTGAGGGATTTCCGTATGCCCACTTAAAAAAGCACGAGGATACGTAACAACATTGTTTTGTAACAGAACTTTCACATGTTCATTCATAAATTCACCCCGTCCATGTTGCGAAGCACCTACTTCTTGAAAATCACACCGTGTTTCTGTTGATGACCAGTGCTATTGCGCAAGCAGCTCAGTGTGAATCACTAAAGGAGATATGAAACGAAAGCAAACTCAAACACTTTCGGTGTTTTCGTAAGCCTGCCCCTGAAGCTGCTGCTGCTTCAGCTGCAGCAGTTGACACGGATCGCTTGAATGTGCTTAAAAAACATGCAAATGATTACGTTTCGTGAGGACGCACCAGTGGCCCCATCGGAGCAGTGACAGATCAGTCAACTGTACCGAACATCTTTCACACTGGCCTCTGGACATCAGATAGTCACTACCTGACATGGTCATGATCAAATATGTTAGCTTTGCTTGGCGGCATAAAGGAAAAGTATGCAATTATTTGTAAATTTAACTGTCTGAAAACGAAAGTAAATGAAGGGAGTTGAAAGATTTCTTACCCTGTGGCACCCTCTAGTGAACTGCAGTTGTCCTCTAGACGGCATTTTTGCTCAGCCAATGCAAGTCTATGGGACATCTTTGATTTTTGATAATTATTTATAGAAAACTTTGTCTTATCAGCTAGAAAAGATATAGAAACAAACTACAGATCAGGTCCAATGTCTCTGATGAGTTTGGTGCCTGTAGCTTTAAAGCCCTAGAAGGATATACAGTACAGTTGAAAATTATTGGTCTCAGAAGAAGAAGAATCAGTTTAAATAGTATAACAGTATGTTGGCTTTCTCAATGCAACATAGCTAATAACTTAAGTAACGTTAGTGTGGTGGATCAGTGAATGCGAGAGAAGGGGAGAGATAACACACATACTGTGTATGCGTGTGTCTACAGCAGATAAACCTAATACAATGTTTATATCTCCTTGTTTCAGATGATGAGAGAGATTAGAACTCATGACCAACGTTGTGGACTGAAAGTCAGGCTAGGGAATTTAAAAACAGGCACTCTTAAATGTGCATTGAAAATTGCCAACTGATAAAACCTATTCTCCAGGGACCATATTCTTAAGATAAATGTAACTGGCTGAGTTAAATGATTAACACTAAACAGTAAGAAATCAGTCCAGTCTCCCCAGCTGTAAATGTCATTGGCTGTTAAAGTCTTCTGTTGCTTATAATAAATTGACATGTTGATATCACATAAGCAGTCTTTCAGAATGCTCAGTTACATAGATGCATATTGTATGAATTAGTGAGTGTGGTGGTGCTTATGGGGTGTCGCTGTGGGACGGTGAGTATGACACTACAAAAAACTAGACTACACCACTGCTCATGATACATCTGCTTACTCTCAGTCTTCTCTTGCCAGTTGCATTCTGGGAAACCCAGTTCAATCGAAGTCACCTGAAGCAGTTTCAGTAAACTGTGACATACACGAGGCTCACTCTCTGATATAATCATATGACACTGATTCCATTTGATTGCACTTTGAGAATGATGAATGTATCTTTCTAATCGCCCTACTGTTACTTTTTGAATGTTCACTGAACCTTCTGAAACTAATTAGTAATATAAAAAATAAAAAAAACATTAGATGATCATCCAACTAAAATGTTCAAAAAAAGTTAACAATCTAAAAATAAATGTTTTTGAGTTAACGTTCTGAGAACGTTATTAAAGACCAGATAACTTTGAACAAAGGTTCTATTAACATAACTGGAAGAAGTTTGTTAATAACTTTAAGAAAACTTTGCCAGAACATTAGCCAAAGTTCTAAGAACGTTCCCTGTTAGCTGGGAAACAGATTAAAGAGATCAGAGTCACACATCTTTCATGCTAGGGAATAGAAAGCAGTGGTAAGTACCTGACAACTCATTTCTTTCATACAGAAACACATGTAAGCACTTCACACCACACCCGGACTCTGCTCAAAAGAGAGGGATGGGAAAAGAAAAGCCTCTTTTCAAGGCTACCTGCCACACATTTAGCTTTGCTGATCTAGGAATTATTATTCTTGGCCACAAGTAATTACTGCAATATGTGACCTTTCGCATTTGCCCTGACAGAGTTTTTTTTCTATCTGTCTGGACCAGATCAAAAAACCTGTTGCATAGCTCATGATCTTTCTTTTCTAGACCCTCACCGCTCTGAAAACAAACACTGCTTTGAAGCAGAGGTCGCAAACCGCTAAGCAAACAGGGGGAATTCAAAATAAAGGATCTTTTCTGAGCGTGCACTTCTATTTTGAGGATCATCCTGTTCATTTAATATTTCTTGGTATGCAAATGTGCGACCTACAGTACATGTAACAGAGTCCATGTTAAACATATTAATGATAATATAAATAGTAACTGAAAATAGTGCAGTTAAAAGCTGCTTAGTAATAATTAGGCTAAATATTAAACAATATAGTCTACATTAAATATTACATTTTAGCATTACTCGTTACTTATAAATTGTAGAGTGAGGATCAATGAAACAGTGAAGAATGTAAGAGAACTTGTGTCAGCATATTTACTTAGAGGGCTGTAAAAATGTGCTCTTTAACAAAAAAAACTATCCTGTGTAAGATGATACAAGATAAACAGTGGTATGAGGCCACAAATGTACAGGTGCATCTCAATAAATTAGAATGTCGTGGAAACGTTCATTTATTTCGGGGCTGAAATAAAACTGAAAATAACACCACTGATTTCTATTACTAGGTGACTTTGTGTTGTGCCATTTTTAAGGAATACTATATTTCACCCAAAAATGAAAATTTGCTGACAATTGACTCACACTCAGGACATCCAAGATGTAGATGAGTTTGTTTCTTCATCTGGAGAACACCAATGGATCCTCTGAATTAAATGATGGATTTATTTCTAACAAACATGCTGCTTTTCACTTTACAAGACTTTAATTGATTGTGGATTATAGTGATGTTTTTATCAGCTGTTTGGACTCTCATTCTGACGGCACCCATTCACTGCAGAGGATCCTTTGGTGAGCAAGTGATGTAATGCTAAATTTATCCAAATCTGTTCTGATGAAGAAACAAAAGCTGCATCCCAATTTGCATACTTATGCACAATTCTATGCCGTTTTTAGTGTGATTAGTGTGTTCGCACTGCAGCAAGAAAAAGTGTATTTCAAATGTCCAGATGATGCAATTAAGTTCCTGAAAAAAAGTGTGGAAGACTCTGATGTTGGATGATAAAATAACCTTATATAATAAGTAGTGCTGTCAAACGATTAATCGCGATTAATCGCATCCAAAATAAAAGTTTTTGTTTACATAATATATGTTTGTGTACTGTGTATATTTATTATGCATATATAAAGACACACACATACAGCATATATTTTGAAAATATTTATATGTGTTTACATGTATATATTGATATTCATATAAATTATATCATATAAAAATATATTTAATATATAAACGTAACATATTTTTCTTAAATATATACATGCATGTGTGTGTATTTATATATACATAATAAATATACACAGTACACACACATATATTATGTAAACAAAAACTTTTATTTTGGATGCGATTAATCGCGATTAATCGTTTGACAGCACTAATAATAAGTACATAGAATAAGTGCATAGTGTATAGCGCTTCATTTGGGACACAACTAAACTCATCTGCATCATCTATGTACAAAAATTCCAATCATAGTAAGTCTAATCAGTTTTAAAACAACAACAACAACGAAAGTCCACAAATCTGATAATTCTAGATAAATTAAAACATATATTCCCGAATAAACATCTAAGTGCATATTATTTAAAACATGCATTTCAAAAGATTAAGTGGTTCAATCAATGAAATATAATATTACTCTATAGGACTGGAACCTTCCTGGTTGTTTGACAACAAAGGAGAAACCATATAATTCACAATGCAGATTTCCAAACACCTTTGCAGTTCTGTCAGCAGAGCACAAACACAGAGCTGACAGAGATAAAGAAAGCAAACCAATTATTTGCTCACCGGTCTCAACGGCTAAACGAGATGAGAAACCCACCATTTTCAGACAAAACCAAAACTGAGCTGTGATGTGCTGAGGAGGATTTTTGTGAGCTCTTTACTCTCTCAGTTCATCCTTATTGGTGTGATTCCTGTGGGGATGTCTGCACTGGATCAACCCTCTCTCACTCACTCTCATTTTCTCTCTTCGCCGTCCACCACATTACTCTCTACAGTCTATAGCTAAAAAAAATATAAACTGTAAAATTGATTAAAAATGTACATTTTAAAAATAGAAATACATTTTAAATACTTTTTACAATTTTTCACAAATTCTTTTTGGTTTTTTTACAGTTGAAGCTACAATGGGAACTTTTTCTGAGTAATTAACTTCCATATTAAACGCAGGGGTGGGCGATATACCGGTAGACATGATTAACCGGTAGAAATTTGTAGGGCTGCAACTAACGATTATTTTGATAATCGATTAGTTGGTCGATTATTTTTTCCCCGATTAATCTTTGTCACCTGGTAGAGATTTTGGACTATCGTCTCTATCACGGTTACATGCTCACATGATGTTGCTATGCTACGTGGTCATGAAAACGTATTGTTTGCACACGTTTTGTTCTTTAAAAACAAGTGATTTTAAGCTGTTGGAATGCAATCAGCAGCAAAAAAAAACTTATTTCACTATATGCACGCGCTGTTAGAGAGACTGTTTCTGAGTGTTGTCAAAGAGGCGCACGCATGTGAAGACAATGCTCATAGAGAGAGTTATATTTGCAGCTCATCAGGCCTTAAACGGTTAAATACACACACTTGTATGTGTCAAAATGCCTGTCTTAGCAAGTATTCTTGTAAACACAGTAATTTAGGTCTTAAAGGGTTAGTTCACCCATAAATGAAAATTCTGTCATTAATTACTCACCCTCCTGTTGTTCCAAACCCGTAAGACCTTCGTTCATCTTCGGAACACAATTTAAGTGACGCATTCCACACGTGACGCAGTAGAGATGAAAATGTGGAATAAAGTTGTTATTTTTGTTTTGCAAACGGCTGAGAAAGAAAACATGTAACAGTATACTGGATCCAGGCAGCTCTTAAAGTGACAGCAGTCTAATATTCCTGCTGTCTGTCATTCATGTTAATCAAACAACAGAAGAGAGAAAATCTCTCACTGCTCTTGACTAAATCACTTTTGTAACTTTAATACGAAGAAATATATATTTAATTTACACAGTGAAGAATAGGCAGTGTTTTATACATTTGATTACTTTATACAATGTAGAATTTTTATTTCTATTTCTATTATTTTTGTCTGTTTTATTTAGTAAAAATAAAGTGTATTGTATGCCTTATTTTTACTAAATTGTATATACTAGTGTATGTTTATTTAAAGCAAAAATAACTGTATTGTGAAATATATTGTTACTGTGAAATAAAATTACACATACTGTGATTTAAGATTTTAGTTATATCGCCCACCCCTATTAAACATTAGTAAATTTGTGATCCTTCTTCCTCAAATCCAAAACAAACTAAATTTCACTTTCAAATCTTAAAGAGTGCAAGATCTCCAAAAGGCATCACTCTAAATCACACAGCCAATGATAAGCTATCTTTCAGTTGTCTTTCACTGAGTTTGCTTAATGGCCAGTAAACTCCTCCTAAGAGTTTTCCTCTCTCTCAGAGAGCAGGAAACGTGAATGTGTGTGTGTCCGTTAGGGGAAACAAGAAAAAGAGAGGGGCGGAAGAAGAGTAGGAGGCGGAAACTCCGCGAGCAGAGAGTAGGATGACTCTGTTATTGTACTGAGAGCGGCGCAATCACAACTCCAGGACCGCAGCTCTCCAGAGGGCCATTGTCTGGGTGTGCACTCGCTGACACGGGCGAGGGAGCGACCCGTCCCTTTTCCGAGCAACTCAAGTTCCCACACAACACCCTCTGTGCCTCTGTGTCTTCTGCTGGCCATGTTTCTCTCTAGAAACTGGGTCAAGTTTGTGGAACTAAGCACAGTCAGCTCAGTTACAGCTATTCTGAAGGCTCGCCTGTTTTTGCTGCCGTGCATCTCGTGTGTAATGTGTGGGAATGTGAGGCTTTTGAACCCCGTCTAACTGCTTCAGTGGCTCTTTTAATGTGTCTGTGCTGTCTGCTGGCTCTCACAAACCAAAGACACATTGTATTTAAGTTAAAAGTGACAAAAGACAGACCAGCTGAAAATAAAGACTTCCCTCATCAGCACTTTTATAAGTCATATACGCATGTAATGAAGAAGATTAAGTGATCCAACTAGAGCAGACCAGTTTCTAGCCAGTTTTTTAGCTTGAACACTTTTCTAATCAGTAATTTGTTATAAAATCCAACACTGCCATTACACAACTTTTCAGATAGAAATAATTCATATTCAAATGTCATTCACATAAATTCATTATAATTATGTATATAAATAACTTTTTACTTTGTCAGGTGAGAAACGCACAGCATTTTAAGCTTAACAGTTCTACATAAATACCTATTAAATATCAAGTAAACGAATGGGACTATAGTTCACAAAACATCTTAAAGATAATTAATAACTATTCATGTTATTATTTAATTAAATTTTTTTTTTTTTTTAAACTTACATTTTTTAATGATTTTCAATTATTTTTTTAAATGATAAATTATTACAAATATAAATAAATATAAATAAATGTATTAAAATAAAAAAATCTAATTATTTATCTATTATTATTATTATTAATTATTAGATTATTTAGAATTAACTATTATATGTATATAATATGTATTAATGTACATAATATGTATTATGTATTATATATAATACATAGTTATATATAAAACGTGTGTGTATGTATGTGTGTGTATATATATATATATATATATATATATATATATTCTGATTAGATTAATAATAATAATAATTCATTATTATTAAATTTTTATATATTATCTTTTGTAATTCATGTTATATAATTACTATTAATATGAAAATTTGAAATTAAAATATGAAATTAAATAGAAAAATTTTAAATGATTAAAATAGATAAAACATGCATACACACGATTTAAATATACTCTTATTTCATTTATAGTAGTAAATTTTAATATTTTAATAATTTGTTTTATTGTTTCAATTCAGTTATAATTGTAATATTATAATCAGAATCCTAAAAAAAAACAGTATCTGTCAACCTACAGATCAAACAACCAAGTTGCTTTTTTATCTTGGGAATCCACAATACAGCAATTCACATTCAAACAAAAAATTGAAAAAAAACAAAACTTGCTTTGTATAGACTGGGCACATTACAAATGAACCTTCATTGAGTGGCTCGGCAAAGTAGCTAGACAATGTGGCATTGTGAGGTCCAAAATTACTCGATGACATCACCTTTGAGGAAAAGAGGACAATGCAGCACATAGTATTCAAAAATGCAGTGCAAACATTCATTCACCCAAATACAACACTGAACACAATCACAAATACACTAACACTTACCAAACAAAATCTAGGGAAAGCAGCTGTGCGGTCTTGAGGCAAGGGCATTGTGGGTAAGGGGATATGTCCTGCAGCTGTAGCTTCCTGTCTAGGCTGACGACAGCAGTTTCTATCATCCCTAACCTTCTGCTTCCTATTCCTCTCCTCCACACCCCCCCAAAAATGACATACCATCAGTCCTCCGTTAACTAGCACGCTCTCTCTCAGCTCCGGACCCTCCCATCTGGAGCACCATGCTGGGTTTCTCTTGTATCAGTGAGGAATGAGGGTTCAGATCCTACAAGCTTCATATGCAGAATACCGCGACCACACAATCCTTAAAAAAGCTTATCAGCTGTCTGATTCAGGGTGGGTGGATGTCACGTGCCATAGCTATACAGGACGCACAAGCAGGGCCGATACATAAAGGCAGCTTTGATGAACACCAGTCAAGGTCACATGGAGGCCACATGGAAATAAGTGCGAGATGGCTATAATTTAATGCTCAATATTTTAGTGGATGACAGCTCGCTGGGTGGGGTCAATTACAGAGGAACAACAGGCCACATAATTGAAAGGGAAGGGATGAAGGCTTTGAGGATGACAACATGGTTATTGATGGCTTAATGAGCTTGGGAAAAAATCCTCCAGCAACAAGTTGCTGTACATTGTGGTTGTCTGAACACATGCTGAATGAGGTTGTGTACCATTTAGAATTAAATTCCAATTCAAAGAAATGTATCAACTGCAGTTTTTAACCAGAAAACAATGTTTGTTGAGAAGTGTTTTATGTTATGAAGAGAGAGAATCACATAATGTTAAAAAAACAGACAGACAGACAGACAGACAGACAGAGAGACATACAGTTACATATACAGTCAGACAGACAGATAGGTAGGTAGGTAGGTAGGTAGATAGATAGATAGATAGATAGATAGATAGGGCAGACAGACAGACAGACAGACAGACAGATAGATAGATAGACAGACAGACAGACAGACAGACAGACAGACAGACAGACAGACAATGTTTGTTGAGAAGTGTTTTATGTTATGAAGAGAGAGAATCACAGAATGTTAAAAAGACAGACAGACAGACAGACAGACAGAGAGACATACAGTTACATATACAGTCAGACAGACAGATAGGTAGGTAGGTAGGTAGGTAGATAGATAGATAGATAGATAGATAGGGCAGACAGACAGACAGACAGACAGACAGAGAGACATACAGTTACATATACAGTCAGACAGACAGATAGGTAGGTAGGTAGGTAGGTAGATAGATAGATAGATAGATAGATAGGGCAGACTCTCTCTGCGTCTAACAGAACGTTTATCAGGCTTCTCCAAATCTCAATAGCAGCGCAGCAACATTCAATCTTCATCAGCAGGATTAACACAGAAGCTCCCGCTGATAAACAGTGTCACCTACACACAGTGTCGTCCGCCGGCGCGTGGCTGTGGATTACTCTGTGTCCTGTCTTAGTCTCATGCTGTTTGTTCTCAGGTTGTCAGATTAGCGCAATGAGTCCATATGCAATAGTCTGTAAATGTGAGAGGATGTGATCGTTTATATACAAGTTTTATGATTGTTTACTTCATGCACTGTGCAACCACTGAAATGTGATATGTTTCATTTAAAGTCCTAAATGTCTTTCCACCCCAAGAGATGTTTTCTGGTTGGAGGATAATGCTAACATTTCAGATTCTGTAAACCACAGGGATGACAGTTTTATTCATTGGCATTCGAACTCGCACTTTCTCTCACATAACAAATTTGGAGGATTGAATGTCTCTTCGAGATTTGCAACCAAGTATTATGCAGTTGCATTATGATACTCTGCAACCAGTCAGAAAATGAACAGCAGTCAAGAGACACTAACACTAACCTGCTCATCAAGCACAAAGTATATGGGCTTACATTTCTGCCACAATTCTGCGCGCGAAAGATCATATTTTGAGCGCACAAAAGTGCATTTTGCATGCGCGCGATCTGAGTTTGTGGAGAAAATGTTCGTTTCGCAAAGAAAAAAGTCTTTCGAGCGCACAGAAATCAAGTTTTTGGATGTGTGCAGACCTTCTCTTTTGCGCGTGCAACTTTCACTAGCTTGCTCACCTGATGCCCCCCCTCTGTGCTCGCTAAATGCCAACAGCTGGCGTGCTCAACACAACCCAGCGTTACAATGTGCCATAATTCCAGCCAATCAGAGACCGAGGCTGCTAAATTCTGATTGGCTGCCTTGACAACCAATCACAACATTTCTTGCATTACCTCGACAGCATAAGAGGACAAATACAGTGCATGCATAATTATTATGCAAGTTGATATTCTGATCATATTTTTTCCAAGCACATTTTACCAATAATTATAACTACTATTAATCTTGTATTTAATAATTTATAATTGATATATAATTATTCATGAAGGCTGAAGGCTGAAGTGAAAAATGTCTTATATTCAGGTGTGCATAATTATTAAGCAGAATTTCTTTTACAGATAAAATGAGCCCAAAAAAAGAGATTTAACTCAGACTGAAAGCAAAAATTATTAAATGCCCATGAGAAATATTCAAAACTAATACAATACTAGAAACTGCAAAGTTAATGCATAAGCGCGCAGAATTGTGGCAGAAATGTAAGCCCATATAAGTACATCAAAACATCAAAATGAATACGACAATGCCAAATCAAGAGAAGTGTCAGCTCATTATCAGGTGGGATTTATAGTGAAAAGCAGAGCAGCCTGTTGCTATATCTTTTCCAATCTTCTCTGTTTCTGCACTGCAGTCATAAGACATAAGTCATGAGAGTTGAATTTGTACATTATACACAATAACAACCCCAGCTGTAAAATCTTTTATTTTCATTTCAGTGTTAGCAATTTTGTTATGTGCTTTTGGCATTTTTCTATTTAGCCTTAAGTTATTTTTTAATCAGTTTTAGGTCTAGTAATTTAAGTACATCAGCTTATACTTATTTATTTAAATGTTGCCAATGCAAAATTTCCATCAAAAATCTAAAGGTTTTTCCATCTAATTTTTATTTGTTATTTTTTCATCTTTATTTCAATTTACAATGTTTTAAATAGTTTTAGTTTTAATTTTAGTTAATCACAACACTGATCTAGCAGGTGGAAGATTGGACAGTTTGAAAGTATCCTTCAATCACTGATGATTACTTTTTTCTTAAAGGGACAGTTCACCCAAAAATGTATATACTGTCATCATTTCTGTCCATTATTTTGCTCCAAATATGTATGATTTTCTTTCTACTGTGGAACACACGAGAAGTCATTCTGAAAAAGTGTTTTTATGTCCACACAATCAAATTCAATGGAGTCTGATGTTGTTTTGGACTTTCGATGTATAGACAAAAAACAGTTGAGACATGTTTAGAAAGACCCAGAAAGCTAAAACATAAATGCAAATCTTTCTTGAAATTCTTATCATTCAGTTATAATTACTGCTCCTTCCCATATCTTGGCTGTTACTTTGCATGACTAATGGGATTGAGGAAGGTTGATTAGGAAAAGCTCTTCTAGCTTTATCCCAGGCCTCAGCATCTGACCTTCTTTCATTAAGGGGTTAATACATTGGTCATCCACAGCAAGCCCCTGTGATGACTGCCTTTGATTTCTACTCTTTGAGGACACGAGTGTGGAAGGGCCTACAGGGTCGCACACAAGGACCTTTCCGGCCCCTGTGTATCGTAATAACTCTGTGTGATTTCTCTATAGACAAGAGCTGCCCTTGACGGCTGCGCTTGGGCCGAGAAATGCTGGAGTGAGAGACAGTGTCAGGCCTGTGCGGACCCATCAGGCTCACAAGCTGCAGAAGAGAGAAGCCTTTGTCTCTTTGGCCATGGGTATTTATAGATGTAAGCCATGTGCATAAGGACCCCCCCCACTCCCACCTTTCACAGACTGCATGAAGTCTTGCATCAAAGGAATTAAGCATATTGTCATGGCTAGAATTGCTGTTAATCAATCAATCAGTGAATTAAATATCAATTGGGGGGGGGGCATTAATTTAATAAAAATGGCATGGTCTTACAGGACTGTTCAAAAGTTTGGGGTCAGTAAGATCGTTAAAAAAAGAATTCCCAGAAAGGATGCATTTCAATTGATCAAGTGACAATAAAAACATTCATAACGTTTACATAAAAATATCAATCAGCACAACCGCTTTCAACAAATGATTCTAGAGAAGCAAATCAGCCTATTAGAATGATTTCTGAAGGATCATGTGACACTGATGACTGGAGTAATGATGCTGAAATTTCAGCTTTGCATTACAGGAATAAATTACACATTAAATTGTATTAAAATACAAACGCTTTTGTAAATTGTAATAATAATAATTCACAATACTATACTTTTTTTACTGTATTTCTGATCAGTTAAATGCAGCCTTGTAGTACAAGAGACTTCAATAAAAATATTTAAAAATAAATAATAATAAAATATAAAATTTAAAAAAAAAAAAATTTTTTTAAATGTAAAAATTACTGACCCCAAACTTTTGCAGTAGCATATAACAAATCACCAATAATTCAAAGGGTTAGAGCACACAGACCCTACAGTTTTCACAAAGTTTAAAGGTGTAAGGTTCACCACTAATGCTCGTAACAAGAAGCGAGCAAACACTTAAATGGGCATTTCCAAAATCCCCCCCATAACTAAAAACAGCAACAAGTAGCTGATGGGCTGTTTTTTCCTGGCATCCATGCAAACAAACTCAGAGTTGAACACATTCTCAAACGGATTTCCTGCATGAGGGGCAAGGAAGTCTTCTTTCAGATCATAGCCATATCATGCTGAACTGGCCTTCAACCAGCTCAGAACAGCAGGATGAAGGAGCTGATAGCTGGCTCAGTGGAAAGTGAGGGAAATGGAGAATACAGGATGAGAGGATGAGATTTTTTTTTAATATTTTATAGCAGTAATGCACAATTTGTCACAATTTGTGAGAAAGGTCTTGTTTTTTCAATATAATGAGAAGGTGTATTAATATAACAGGAGTTTACTGTTATTATTCTTGATAAACAGTTTTCCTTACATTAGACATATTCATTTGGGCCTTTAACAAATCATTTTGAGGTAAACAAAAGAAATGAGAAGAACAATTTGTAGTCAATATAAGCAGCCTTTTGATTTTAAAAAGGTGAATTTTAAGTCTATTTATTAAAGGAACACAAGGTAATATTTTATAGCAGTAATGCACAATTTGTCACAATTTGTGAGAAAGGTCTTGTTTTTTCAATATAATGAGAAGGTGTATTAATATAACAGGAGTTTACTGTTATTATTCTTGATAAACAGTTTTCCTTACATTAGACATATTCATTTGGGCCTTTAACAAATCATTTTGAGGTAAACAAAAGAAATGAGAAGAACAATTTGTAGTCAATATAAGCAGCCTTTTGATTTTAAAAAGGTGAATTTTAAGTCTATTTATTAAAGGAACACAAGGCTCATTTTCCAACTCCCCTAGAGTTAAACAGTTTTACCGTTTTCGAATCCATTCAGCCGATCTCCGGGTCTGGCGGTAGCACTTTTAGCTGTAGCTTAGCATAGATCTTTGAATCTGATTAGATCGTTAGCATCTCGCTCGAAAATGACCAAAGAGTTTCTATATTTTTCTTATTTAAAACTTGACTCTTCTGTAGTTACATCATGCTAAGACCGACGGAAAATGAAAAGTTGCAATTTTCTAGGCCGATATGGCTAGGAACTATACTCTCATTCCGGC